>NC_135558.1:5247500-5505000 GCF_964340395.1 Glandiceps talaboti | reverse complement strand
AGTTCCCCCTGGATATATTTATTATGCTACATGGTATGGAAACCTTTGCAAATTTGACCAGATTTCCCTCCACTTTTACTGGGGTTTCCAAACCTTAGGAAAAACACTCACATGCAATACTGCAAATTTGGTTCATAGAAATCAGATGGTAAGGGAGGGTAACCACTATTCTACAAGATTACACAAGATGTCTTCATAGGTATTCCTGTGCATAATCAGTAGAAATTTAATTCTGGATCTGTTCTATTTTAGTGGAGATTTCATTGAAGTCATGACAGTACTAGCACCAGGCAGCCATCGACTTCACCACTGAGGGCGCCATTCTTTGGTTTTTGAATAGCATAACTGGTGTATCAAGAGAACTGTTCTGCATTGGTCTACTCTACTGAGTGCAATCTAGTTGTTGTATGATATTATCACCAGATAGTGACACTGAATAAAGTTAATGTTGACATATGCAAATTACCTAATATTATGAGAATTCAAAACTTTGATATAGTCCACTTCTGCAGGGGTGAGAAACAAAAGAGCCTGCCCCTCTTTTCCAATCCTGGCTGTCCTACCCACTCTGTGAATGTAATCTGCTGGTGTTCCTGGTGTGTTGTATTGCACAATCCACTTTACTTGAGGTAAGTCCAAACCCCTTGCAGCAACATCCTACAAGTTAATGTATAAGGTCAAAGGTGAGATGTCAAAGGTGAATATGCAGGAAATGACAATGCAAACAAGTCATCCTATTCCTATTAAATAAATGGCATTCATAATAAATACTTTTTGTACAGCCCATTTCAACTTACCTTTCACCGGCTCTGTTTGATACAAACACACAGAAACCAATAACAAACTACACATGCTACACTTTAAGATAGCAAGATTGAATGAATACAGTTTCTTGTGACATGTCCAAATGAAATGAACTAAATGTTCTGCCATGCCGACATCAGATGCAGACATCAAAACATTGGTGTCCACATATCTGTGCCTAGTTGCAATATATTTCAATGGTTTATTTCATAATAGACAAAATGTAGCAAAAAATTGCAATCTTGCTATCTTAGTGTATCATGTGCAGTTTCTTATTGGTTTCTGCATGGTTGTATTCATTAGAGTCAGTGAACGGTAATTTGAAACGGGCAGTGTAACAAGACTAATTATCAGTTCACTATAGAGTCTAGCTCTGTCATATGTATGTATGTATGTATGTATGTATGTATGTATGTATGTATGTATGTATGTATGTATGTATGTATGTATGTATGTATGTGTGTGTGTATGTATGTATGTATGTATGTATGTATGTATGTATGTATGTATGTGTGTGTGTGTGTGTGTGTGTGAATGTATGTATGTATGTATGTATGTATGTATGTATGTACATGTATATATGTGTGTGTGCCTGTGTCTATCTGTGGGGAAGGGGGACTGGGGGACTTACACTCTACTGACCATGGTGATGTACCATTGACTGTCAGCATGATGTAAGTTAGTTGGGGTACTGAGTTGAGTTTTATTGAGACTATTCAGTGTTCTTTTATTAGTGTTCTGTACAATGTAACACTGTGGTTGACTATACAAAGCACAAATGACAAGACTTACTGTACAAAGAAGTACTCCTGTGGCTGACTGCACAAAATGAAGATACACTCGTCTCCTTTCCTGAAATAAATGAATTAAAAGATGTTCATTTCATGTGTTTCATAATACAATAATTTTTGTTTTCCAGTATTTCCAACAACATTTTATGTATTTAACTAACAAGTTATTGATACAGTTCTATGCATGAATCTGTATCCAAGGCTACAACTTACCTCTTGTGACATGTTGCCATGGAGTTGGAAGAACTCTACTTCATCATCTCCTTCATCTTCAGGGTTAAGGATATCCAAAAAGAGATTGTAGTGAAATTCTACTGAGTCTCTGCTTGACAGAAATACCAACATTTTGGAATGTCCACCATACTGTAGATATGTAGGGAGAAATACATTGTGATATCATTGGTTGGGGAACAAACTCCTTCACATTTGCACAAACAGTGATGCAGATACAAATACAGATACAGATACAGATACAGATACAGATACAGATACAGATACAGATACAGATACAGATACAGGTACAGATACAGATAGATTCAGATACACATACAGATGCAGATACAGATACAGATACAGATACAGATACAGATACAGGTACAGGTACAGATACAGATACAGATTCAGATACACATACAGATGCAGATACAGATACAGATACAGATACAGATACAGATACAGATACAGATACAGATCCAGGTACAGATTCAGATACAGAAACAGATACAGATACAGATACAGATACAGATACAGATACAGGTACAGATACAGGTACAGGTACAGATACAGATACAGATACATATACAGGTACAGGTACAGATACAGGTACAGATACAGATACAGATACAAATACAGATACAGATACAGATACAAACACAGATACATACACAGATCCAGATACAGGTACAGATACAGATACAGATATAGATACATACACAGATACAGATATAGATATAGATACATACACATACACAGATACAGATACAGATACAGTTACAGATACAGATACAGATACAGATACAGGTACAGATACAGATACAGGTACAGATACAAATACAGATGCAGATACAGATGCAGGTACAGATACAGATACAGATTCAGATACAGAAACAGATACAGATACAGATACAGATACAGATACAGGTACAGGTAGATACATATACAGATACAGATACAGATACAGATACAGTTACATATACAGATACAGATACATACACAGATACAGATACAGATACATACACAGATACAGATACAGATATATATATATAGATATAGATACAGATATAGATACAGATACAGATATAGATAATATAGATATAGGTACAGGTTCAGAGACAGAGACAGACTTTCAACCTGAGACAAGATGTGATAATCAAACACTTTTTATATAGTTTCTCTCGTAACAAAGATGTTGAAGTAACCCTTATTTATACTGGATAGTTCTATAAACATATTCAGTGATTGTCTCCCATGAAGTCGGTGAGGGCCATTTCTCATGTGTGGGTTCAGAATTAGAGCAGGGGGAAACTGGAGTGCCTGGTTAAAACTGTTTGATATGTTCTCTTCTGAACAGTGTTGTAAATTCAATCAAACCCAGATTCGGAACTGGACACTAATTGCATTGATGTTAGGTAAGTGGTTGAACCACTCGGCCACTGACAATCCAAAAAACCCTCCACAAAACAATCCACTGTCTTTTGTGACAAAATGTAACAAAATAATCCCAAAGTCCTGATGTGTTCACTTACTTTACAGTGTCTCAAAATAAAAGCAGCTAAAGTCACAAGTCTTAATTTACTAGGAACAATCAGAAAGTGTTGTTTTAGCTGCTCAGGAGTACAGAAATCCTCATTAGATAGCGTTCCTTCAGTGTCCAGCAGTTTGACCTTTGACATCTTTTCTTTGTGACCTTTGACCTTTGTTGATTCTACAGTCTGTTGTTCATGTGTAATGTTAATATTTACTGGGTCATCGAGTGAGATTCCAGCTAGATTCTTTACACCTGAGTTGGACGGATGAAAGATAAAGTGACAGTGTTTATTATACCACACACACATGCACACACACACACACACACATACACACACACACACACACACACACACACACACACACACGCACACACACACAAACCAAGTTGAACATGTTTGTACCAAAAATATGGCATGGCCGTTCTATATCATAATAGCCCATGTCTTCGTCATCAATTCTGCAGTGCTGTATATATTAAAATATTCAGAATCGGAATCAATTTTCCCTAAATAAGGCTTATGCTGATACAATCATATTTTTCTCTGTATTCTTATTCATTAAGCCAGGAAATGCTTGTGACATAAGGGATTTGTTACTGCTCGTGTGTTACTTTTTGAGACCATGAAAAATCAGCTGGTTTAGTTTTTGGTTTTGTTTCCATGGTAATGACAGGTAATACGTTTATGTAGCAGAGTGACAGGTTGTGAACTTACCTTCACTTAATGTTGCTGATAATAGTACTGTCTGTCGTTTCTCTTCACATTCATTTAGTGTATTCAGTATGGTGGTGATGTCCTTCTCAAAGCCCATATCAAGGAGTCTGCAGTATTGAATGAGACAAAGTCATAGTGGACAGGGATGTAGCTCATTTTAAAAGTAGCCGGTAAAGTGTGAAATGTAGACAGTAATATCTAGGAAAGAGACTCATAAATCTCCCCATTTATGGAAATATACCCAATGAATTTTTTAACAAAATCCTGAAAAAGTAGCCAGCAAAATATTGCAGATTAGCTGGTTGTTTGTGTTTTTGCTGGCTGTTGGCCCTTCTGCACATCCCTGGTGGAAGATACAACTCTAAATCTCTAAATAAATAAATGTAGTAAAAGTTTACTCAGTGTTTTGACTGAGCACCTGTTGGCAAGTAGCCATATAGTCAGATACTTGTCTACCCATGATTATTTACTTTCTAAATATTAACTCAATGTTCATGATATTTATGTACTATCAAACCAGAAAAGGTTATTGTGGCTTCATGGCTGGTCTGTAGCTAGACTGTAAGATATGTCATGTCACTCCAACCTCACCGGGGTTGACCAATGAATGAAGGAGCCCCATCACAGCATACCTTACAGACAAGGTTGACCGATGAATGAGGGCATCCCATCACAGCATACCTTACAGACTTCACTGTAGATGAATAGCTACCTACTTTTTCTAGTTTGGCCTTCAAAACTTAGTGAAAACCTGTGTCCTGACAAAACAAAGCTGTAAAATTTGTCTCGTGAGAACATACCTATCTGCTTCATCTAGTATCAACCATTTCACTTTAGACAGTTTGAGGTTTTCAGTATGTTGAAGGTGATCTACAAGTCGACCTGGTGTAGCAATTAGAATATTAATTCCTTTCCTAATTCTAGCTTTCTCAGATTTTCGCTTTTCTCCTCCCATGATGCATCCTGGCACAACCCACTGAAAGGGCTGAAGAAAGACAACAAGAACAACAATATAGTAAAGAAACAAGAAACTCATAGCCATAGTTACATCAGGTTGTTATGATGATGTTGTAAATCTCAATAATTTTCTCTCTACAGATAGAAACAGACAATAATACATACCTTCATTAACTTGAGAATGACTTCATAGCTTTGAAGGGCAAGCTGAAATTAGAAAGAAGTAAAAAAATAAGTTTGTTAATTTGTTTTTATAAATCACTGAAAGAAATTGTCTATAACTACCAATTCATCAATCTGTATGATACCTTACTTTTGGAGTAAGGAGTAATGGAAACACTCCAAAGTGAAGAAAGTGGAGGGGAGAAGAGCAGTATTACTGCATATGGACCGTGAAGTCTATCTTAGGTAGGTATATTTCTAGACTTACCTCTCTGGTTGGTAGCAGTATTACTGCATATGGACCGTGAAGTCTATCTTAGGTCGGTATATTTCTAGACTTACCTCTCTGGTTGGTAGCAATATTACTGCATATGGACCATGTGATCTTTCTATCTTAGGCTGAGTTGCTTGTAGAGATTCCACCATGGGTATGGCATATGCCAATGTTTTACCTATGATAGTGAAATGAGTAAAATATTGATGTGTTATAGCAAGTGAACATAGGAGCAAAAGTTAAACACATGGTCAATGTGTATGTATGTATGTATGTATGTATGTATGTATGTATTTATGTATGTATGTATGTATGTATGTATGTATGTATGTATGTATGTGTGTGTGTGTGTGTGTGTGTGTGTGTGTATGTATGTATGTATGTATGCATGTATGTATGTATGTATGTATGTATGTATGTATGTATGTATGTATGTATGTATGTATGTATGTATTTGCATATGTAAATATGCATGCATGTTTAATAATTCCTCTGAAAACTTTCCATCTGTGTTCCTGGTGTTTTTAGCCTTTTTATAAATGTAGGCTCCTATTTATAAGTTAAGTTTTAAAACCAGTGTCTAAATTGTACAATATCTTCTGATCGTTGTTCTCTGGGGTTTCAAAAACTGTGCAATAACATCAAATACTGACCTGTTCCAGTTTGTGACCTGACAAGAGCATCCTTTCCCTCCAGTAAGTTAGGAATACACAACTTCTGTACACTGGTCATCTTGGATATGCTGAGATTATTCTCTAGGTTTGACACCTGTATGTCAAATACATGGTAAAATTTCTCATTCATTAATCAAAACAGCTATAGTAGCAATATTAACCCCTCTCCTACCAGGTCCCTGTTTATACAGTTGGGTTGACCAGGGCACAATCATTTGTTCAAATCTTGCCCAAGTTCAGACTTTAGTCATTTTAAACTCAAACTGAAATGATAGTAAACAAGGCTTGAACTAGCAACTTATAGATTCAAGCCAAGTACACTAACCATTTGACCATTATATGACATCAAAGTGACAGAACATCTGACATTTGACCAAATTATGCACACTTTACAGAAGAACAGTTACACAACTAAATTCAAAATCTAAAGCCTGTGTTAACAAGTTGACTGACAGTTTCATTGTGATGGTTAACAAGTTTCTAGACACTTTTGCCAATGGTTAACAAGCTTGCACACACTTTTATTTGGTTAAAACTGTCCTGTTAACGGACAATCGGGATAAAGTGTCCTGCTATTACAAATAAGATAAAGGCATGTTTTGAGGAATGGGGGACGCGACAAAGAGTAGTAGAACAATATATACATATTCTTACCATGTGAGGATGAATATGTAAATCAGAAAATGACTCCGATGAAAACACGGGTTCTTTTCTCTGTATGACCTTTGACCTAAAAATGCGAGAGAGAAAAAAGTTCATTAACCCTTGTCAGTACTTGGTTTATAATGATTTCTACATACTTAAACCATAAAACACAGAATTACTCAGGTGGAAGGGACTGAACAAATGTGTGATGATTACAATAGCTTGAGAACAAATGATTGTTGATAGCTGTGCATTGGCTATGTAGATATAATCACCCTGTAATCAAAATAGTGTAAGCACTGAATGCAGTTGAATATGTTGTCACTTGAACATTGGCTATCAGAGACACCACCCTACTGTGAGTGTATTTTATGTCAACTGATATCATACTTTAACTTGTCATTAATAATAGTATCATTTTTTATGTCTGTATCAGCGTCCCAGTATCTGGGTTACCATTGTCCTATAAAATGTAAAACTTCACCTTTTCACTTCTGGAATTTCTGGATTACTGCCAAACAATGAGGACGACACTGCACCCTTTGACCCAACATGTTTCTCTGTTGATGAACCAAGATATTTCCTTCTACTTTTACTCTCTTTTCCAATGTCATTATTACTATCATCAATTCTAGTTTGGGATTGAGATATATCTCCTCCATGTTCATGCACAGTTTTTCCTTGTACTTTCATCTCAAATTTTGCTCTTCTTTTCTCAATTTTCTTTTGCTGTTTCTTTTCTTTAAAACTTGCCTGAAAATAAAAATCATTCAAGAAAAGTGCAGTGGAAAAAATCACAAAAGAACTTTGTCAGAATGATGTAATAGTTATGTATACACCATGCAGTAGCACAGGGGCACGTATTGTTGCTTAGATTGCCGTTTTCTTGGGAAAATATATTGTACGAATTCTGCTGCTACAAATGTATCAATCTCTATACTATACTATAGGTATACAGGTAGGAATATATAGTCAAAAGGTTGTTATATTTAGTCTATAGACCTGGAAAACAACAATCTATGAAATATTACACGCCCCATTGTGCAGTAGTACCTTCTACCATGGATCTATAATTGAAGTCACAATTTTTTTTTAGCATGCATACTATTATATCCAAGGGGATTATTAAAGGTACAATAACATGAAAAGAACAAATACAAAACAAAACAAACTAAACTAAATAAACGTCTACTGTTGTTTCCTACATGCACTACTAAAGTCAGTGAAAGAAAGTCACCACGTCTCAGTAGCCAATATTGCCACAACGGTAACGTTCCAAGTCAATGTGTTTACATGTAGTCACCATGTACCTTTAATATATAAATCATTTATAACCTGCAAAGACGACGTCAACACAAGACACAAACTATTGTTTACCATCACAAATGATACATCCATATTGCTGTGTAGTCCTGCTTGCAAACGATGTACGGAACTCAATTCACATTGTCAGAATCGGTCCCAACTTACTCCTCCTGCAAGCATAACTAACTGTAGCTCAGGAAATATGCGCCCCAAAGGGACACGGGAGATCGGTGAAGACGTGACAGAGTCGATCGACTCCTCAGAGCACATATTTAGACTATTATATTAGACTAGTCAGACTATTGGAGTAGTGCATGTAAACTGCATGCTGTGAGACTCATATACTAACTTACTCGGCCATCCTTCTTCTGTCGTATTTTTCGAGGCCAACGGTCGTCATATTCAGTACTGATGTTCAGAATCAAACCACTGTCGTCTTCCGCCATGGTTTACCTTGACCAATCGTCAAAGCACGGAACAGTTACGCTTCTAGTAGTCTCCCGATATCGAACGCAGAGGATGTACCAAGAAACACATGTGCAATAACGAGGAATACCCCTGCCTCGTTTTAAAAATGAGTTATAAATAACCTTTGCGCAATCTCGCCGTAGAGGCCACCACCACCGGTGCAATCATAGTGAAGTCTGGCCACAGGGTAAAGGGCAAATGATCAATTTTGTACTCGCGATTTTCAGGATTTCTAATATTATTTTCTGTATATTTTAAATAAAGTGTTAAATACTGTTCTCTCTCACTGTTTTTTTTTCTATTTCCTACCTGATATCAATGTCTTATCTGAGTTTATCAGCTTTGCATTAATTAGTAGCTTGCTAGAACAAACTCACTATTTGCCCAAATTAACGGATTATACTTCGTGAGTGTAAACATCTACTGATACGAATAATGGTAATATGTATTAGAAATCCGGAAAATCGCGAGTACAAAATTGATCATTTGTCCTTTACCCTGTGGTCTGATCAATGAAGTCGTCTCTCGATTGTTACGTAAGCAACCTACGTTTACCGCCCAGTGCGCTAGGTGCTCGTGGAGTTGCTATATCCTCCGACTCAGACCACTACTAGACAACTTCACTAGCACCTGTGCCCAGGTGTACGTGTAAGCATGGAGGTATAAGGGGAGAGTCTAAAATCTAAGGTATAGTTGTGCCTTCATGTAAATTTTAATGTCCGATTTTTCATGTTCATGCGCCATATTGCCCATTTTGACCTGCCCTCTAGAGATCATGCTTCAAGAATTCGTGACGTCACCCTCCCCCTCCGAACCGTTTCACTCTCCAGGAAAACTAAACTTTACTTATATATAAACTTGGTCTTGCAAACAATTTTTTAAAAACGTTTTGACGTATCAAAGCATAGGTACTCGAATCAATCTGTATGATTTAAAACAAAAATATGAATAGTAAATAAGACTTATTTACTATACTGTATACATATTTTTTTGATTGATTCGAGTACCTGTGTATCAAAGTATCTAAAACTCCACATTTTGTTTACACAAAGTGTCCCTAGTCTGTGGTTTACATTGTACACGACCACTCACTAGATGTGTTAACATAAACACATACCTGATTGCACACACATAAGTTCCATATTAACATGCAGAATAAATGTTATGTGACGTGGGTATTAGGGCAACATTCCAAAAATCAGTGGTGGGTGGGGGTGGGGGTTATCATATATTTGTACCTAACTTGTAAGCATGACATGTATATCCCTGCTGACCAAGGTTATTCATCGTGGAGCAGGTGCAGTTTTGCTGTTGGTTTTAAAATTACTTTCAGGCAAAGTAATCATTTACAAAACCTGCAAGGGCACACTTTAATACTAAAGTACACATTTGATACACAACGAGTTGGTTTTGAGGAAGTCCTTGCAACTGGGTATTTGAAGGACAGCATGGTTAATTCCAAACAATGAAAAACTGGATAGGAAACTCGGGTTTTGAATTCTGTGAAACTGGGGAAACTAGGAGGGTATGTTGTCTGACACTCTCACTGAACTCCTTTGCAGTGAAATGGCAGGTTTCAGATCAACATATCTATCTAGCGCGTGGCTACGTACACTTGTCAACGTCAGAGTCCAAAAACTTCAATTTGAAAAGATCACACATGTACACATATTGATTAAAGCCACTGAGTTGAATAATGGAAGGGGCATAAATATATACTTAGGTGGATTTCTCTTTTATTGAAGAATATGGCATCATCTGAGTGTGAGTCAAGCAACCTATTCGAATCCCCACAACTATCAAAGTACTACAGTAAATATAGACCGACATATCCAGATGAATTAATGACGAAGATATCATCCTTTTCCGGAATGAATAAGAAGGAAGGTAATTAGATCACAAATCATCACGTCATCAGATTTGTAGTATAGTATGATGATACATCAATCTAACGGTATACTGACTGTAGCGTACAGTGGCCTAGAAATGTGAAGATGGTTGCCTATGAATTTGATAAGCATATTACTAGAAGCCTTCTTATGAAATAGGCATAGGATGCTGAAGGTCAGCTAACTTCACCTTATGGTATATGAATCAGAGTCTTCAACCTGAAGTCACCTGCGATCAGACCGTCAATCGATGGTACAGCTGTTTCTAAAAAGGTTGAAAATACATGTGCGCTTTGTTATATGAAGATCATGTTCTTAAGATATTGCCAAAAAATCAAATGCAAAGTACTTATTAAAATTGAAAGTCATATCTGTAAGCTTTATAATAATATGTGCACTTTGTTATTATCAATGTAAAATGTATATACAAAATTATATGAAATTGTATGGCACATTTACAGCAGGTGCAAGTTTAATTTTTATTGAGGATAAGTGGTTGAGTAATTAATTCGATCAGGTTTTTTATGTTTCTACAGCAGGATCATTTGTCTTAGATGTAGGATGTGGGACAGGACAGAGTACTCGAATACTGGCAGATTACTTTGACATAGTCATTGGCTGTGATATCAGTGAAAGTCAGATTACTGAGGCAAAAAATACAGAGACAGCAAAAAATGTACACTATAGGTAACATGATTTAAAACATTGTTGTATTAAAGTAACCATGTTGCCCTTAAATAGAGAGAGAGAGAGAGAGAGAGAGAGAGAGAGAGAGAGAGAGAGAGAGAGAGAGAGAGAGAGAGAGAGAGAGAGAGAGAGAGAGAGAGAGAGAGAGAGAGAGAGAGAGAGAGAGAGAGAGAGAGAGAGAGAGAGAGAGAGAGAGAGAGAGAGAGATGGATAAGGGGGGGTGGGACACAGAGAGGGACACGGTAAGAGAGGGGAAGGGAGGGAGATAGACAGACACAGAGATAGATGGACAGACAGACTGACAGTCACAGGCAGGGCAGGAAGGGGGGATGGGAAGGAGAACGAGAATAGAAAACTATTGTAAAAGCAGTTTCTTATAATCACATCTGTTTATCAATGTATGCATGATACAACACATGTACACAATATGAGGAACAAGTGAAAGGGCATCTGTCATGTCATGAATATGTAACCATATGGTTACTAGGAGCAAACTAATGATTCCAATAATGTTGCCTTATTAAGAATTGCTGCAGCTGAAGAACTTCCAGCAAAGTCAAACACTGTGGATGTCATCACAATGGGATCAGCATTACATTTCTTACCAGACCATCAGAGATTTTTTTCTGAGGTTGACAGAGTTCTGAAACCCGGTGGCTGCCTTGCCGTCTTTGGATATAGACCTGCTTTAAGTTGTGGAGACAAATCTACGGAGCTTAATGATATATTTACCGTGAGTGACCAATTCATGTTGTTATCATGATAGACGTGTGCCTCTATTCTCTAATTTATACACGTACTGAAATTCCTAATCAATCAATTTTGCCAGAATCCATTCTCCATACATACACAATTTTGAAGTGACAGCACAGTTTAGATTTACAATGTCAAAAATCGAAATAAATACATTAACCAAGCCAAGCCTCAGTATTGAATTTTTGTTCCAAATACAACCACAGGGAGCTCAGGCTCAGTTAGTTTTACAAATACAAACAAACAAGTAAACAAACAAACAAAAACAAACAAACAAATAAACCGACAAATGAGTAGATACATACATGAGTAAAGGACAACAAATCAACGAACAAACAAACACTACCCCCCCCAAAAAAAAATAAAAAATAAAATAAAATAACTGAGCCTGAGCTCCCTGTGATGCAACTTGAAAATTTTACCTGAAGTATGGTTTACCAACACATGAATTTTGATTTGAAGCCAATCCTTCTATAACTTCACAGCATAGAGACATGAATGTCTACATATTTAGACCAGAACGACATCATGACATAGCAAATCATTATTATCTGGATCACCGAGTATGATAGCTAAGTACTTTGACATCTATCTTTGCTTTTGTAGGAAGGGTTGGTCATCAAAATACATACGTGTGTTCTTTTCTTTGTTTTATACTTGAAACTGTTAACACCTGGACTGCTTCAACATTTTACTGGTGTAAATGTGACACTTTCTTTCAGTCTCACAAATTATTGTATTCTAATACTTGCATGACTTTATCCTTATTCTTGCAGTACTATTCATACGAAAAGTTTGGACAGTATCAACCCTATCTGACCCTGGCAGGCAACAAATATCGAGATATTGTGTTCCCTTACAATGATATTGAGAGGTAAATATGCACACACACACACACACACACACAGGCGTGTGCATGCAAGCACGTGCACTGTAACTATATATGTATATATAATATGTATACACAAACACACACACACACACACACACATATAATAAACAGTAAATCTTTCTGGCCAAGAGGCTTTGCAGAGATGCCTCAGTAGGCGCAATCCAACATACCTCAGACTCGTTAGTGGTCTGGGATCGTACTAATTACGACGCTTATGTCCAGTCATGTAACCCAAAATGGTAATCAGAACAGTTGCAATTGTTTGCAGTTTATTTCATTTTCTGCATATGTGTTGAGTTTTTTATCCAGAAGCTTTAACTTGTTAGTCTGTATGATTTGTTCTTCTTTTTCTGTTCAAGTCCGATACTATTTTGAAGATGGCAAGGGAGTGGTTGGCTGAGTTGAAGTAGTTTGGTTTTGGATCTGTTTTGTTTTTGTTCCTTATCAGTGCACGTGACAAATGGTTCTGCATGCGGGTGTACTGTATGGTATCTTCCGTTTCTCCAATATATAGTATTTTTCCACACTTCTCACAATGTATACCATATATTACGTTTGTTGTTTTGATGTATGTGTGTATGTATGTATGTATGTATGTATGTATGTATGTATGTATGTATGTATGTATGTATGTATGTATGTATGTATGATGATGTATGTATGTATGTATGTATGTATGTATGTATGTATGTATGTATGATGATGTATGTATGTTATTTGTATGTATGTATATGTGTGTGTGTGTGTGTGAGTGTGTGTGTGTGTTAAAGTAAAAGGTATTTATGTGTGTTTGTACATGTTCCATTACATCACAAGTTACATCTTCATGTCAAACTAGATTGTATTTTGATAATACTGTAACTGATTTGTTCTGAACTGATTTAAATGTCACTAGTCAAACTAGATTTGTTATTCTACATCTACACTGTACTTGACATACATGGAATTGTAACATCACACATTGAAGGCTTTTATCTAGACAAGTTTGTCGTTGTTGACAGTCGCGTTACAAAATACCGCCAATGGTCTTGTAGCACAACTGTACACTTTAAAAAAATGTTTATCCATATGCTAGTCCATGCTAACAATAGGTGTTCATTTGCTGAATCCAGTTGCCTATCCAACCATGTTGCTATCTTTGTGATATACGCGATCATTTGGCTGTTGCTATGGGCGTGGTCTTGTTGCTAGGCAAATTTACATACATTTTTTTGAATGTTTATTCAATTGTCTATTAATCCCTGTTATCTTTGTGAAATACGCGACCATTTGGCTGTTACTATGGGCGTGGTCATGGTTGCTAGGGATATTTGCATACATTTTTTAAATGTTTACTCACTTGCCTACCAGAAGATGTTATTTAACCAAAATACACTGCCATTTGATTGTTGCTAAGGGTGTGGTCATGGTTGCTAGGGTCAATTTTGTAAACATGTTTTGAAGAAAATCTGTAGAATAACACTTTCAGAAACATCTCACCAAGTTTAAGTCTCATTGACCAAGTACTTTTTGAGATATAAGTTTTTGACCAAAAATCAACATTTTTACACCTAATTTGCATAGCACTATTGAACCTCAGTTCAGTTGTGCTAAAAATCATTATTCAATTTTTTTGTTCCGGGAGTGAGTGCCGCCTTTCCATGGTGATCAACAAAATTGAAACAAACGTAAATAAAGAAATTGTGCCGTGTTCATCACATCAAATTTTAATAAGATTGGCTAATCATTTACTAAATGATCTTACCAAGTGACTATAGGAGTCCTCTGTTGATGTGAAATTTTTCAGCTGCTCTTAGACTAGATCATTTGGCTTCATACACCGACTATTTTATAATGTACATCACAGACATATACTGAAATATTAATTTTTGATTCTTCTTACAAAGAGATGACACCATGTGTGTTATGTCTGACAGAACAGTGTATGACGTTATAGAATATCTAAGAAGCACATCTATGTACCGAACCTATCTTGACAAAAACCCAAATGAACACAATATACTTGAGGAAGTACAAAGAAAGTGAGTGTGTATTAACTTTTTCTCTCCTTTGAGTTGTCAGATGACAGACATAGATTCTCATTTGTGGACGTACTCACGACCCATTGTACTAGAACAACTGGTCTGTTTACGGCACAATTTCAGATACATTGTACTGTCACAGTGAAGAGATATTTACATTGAAGGAAAAATATTCGCTGGCTTGCAACGAAAACGGAATGACCTTTTAACCATTTTATCATGTTTTATACCATCAACAAGTTTAAAGTCTAACATTCTTCAGTTAAATTTGGTTTATTGCTGTCAAGGGGTAAAAGCGATCTAAATATTATTTTGTTTTATTGTTACAGAATAATGTCTGTCTTGGATGTTGACACACCGCCTGAAATGACTTTCCTTACAACAAAGTATCCCATCTTTCTAATTATGTGCCGTAAACCAATGTCAGATTGATGTTATGCCACAACTTTGTAGAAGAAAATGGACATTTTTTCAGGAATGATACTACCTAATAATCAATATCTTTCAGTTAAAATAATACTTTAGGTCCATAAGCAATATGGCTGCGGTCAGCATTACAATTTTGTCAGTTTTTTTTTTCAAAGACACACCTCTTCCTTTCGCCCCTCAAAAATATAATGATTCCCTGAAATGAACCCAAGAATCAAGAATTTTCGTAGCCCCCCCCCCCTTTCTGTCAGGCTACTTACATTTTAATGTGTAATTATACAGTCACCCCCCCCCCCCCCACTTCCTGTATTCTAGAGATATACAGTTGTATGGTACACAACATTAAAATAAGTGGCACTCGACTTCAGCATCCATCCATAACAATACAAGTTTTATTTACAAATAGATGTGGTATTTGCAAAAAAGGTCTCGCATTGGGCTGTAACCTGTACTTGTAGATACTTAGTCAGCAGGGTTTTCTCTTTCAATTAATCTTGATTTGAGCAGAACCAGTATCCCAATGACAGCTAGTGGGGAGGGGGTGGGAGGGGACTTCTGGGGACTAATTATAAAAAAACATGTCAGACAAGAATATTGTCAAGTTCAATCAAATTTCACTAACGTTGTCACAATTTATTTGTAAAAATTTCAGTAGACATTGCTTTTCTCTGTTTGTGATATAAATTACCATAGCAGAAGAAAATCTGCTGAGATACAGGTATTTCCATTCAAACATCTTTGTGATGTGTTTTCATGTAAAATGAATGACTATGAAATTATTTTGAAATGTATACACACATGTATGCAGAGAAATGCAGATTGGGGTTCATACACTTCAAGTCAAATAAAATTCCACGACTTTCGATGAGTTTTCCGTGAGATTTCAGATCAACTTTGGTCATTTCCAGGAGTGTTGACCAGCAACAAACATTTCATTTGTTAACACATATGCTTTTTAGTACATATTTCTTACCTATAGTATCTAAATTGACACTTTACGACAGGAACATTGATCATTCAGTTGATTGATTTTCAAGTTGATTAAATTTTTCCAGTCCTTCGACATACCAGGACTTCCAGTAGTGTATGAACCTGGCATGTGTATCACAAAAAGACTTCCTGCTGTGTGTGTGCAGGTACATGGTACGGGCAATGAGGTTTACGTTATACTTTCTCACAGAACAGGTTCTAATATTTTGTTACATTAAAAATAGATGAATTCAACATCGTACAATTTCATTACAATATTTACATAACTTACACACGGCAAATTGGATATCTTGCACAATTAATGAAGTAAATATTTTATTATATATTTAATTTGCATGACAATTGTCCCATGCAAATATGTTATTGATGATGACAGAGCGTGGGTGATGATGCATATTAAATGCCATTATTATCATGCTAAAGAAAACATGTTTACAGCCATATTTGTATTTAGTGCATTATATGTTTCTGTAAATAATTCCCCATTGCAAGTCTAAGCAATTAGTAAAATTTCTTATTTTCATGACAATGGTGATGATACAAATATATGTAAATTAATTTCATTAAAAAAATACTATATTTCTTTTAGTATTGATTTGGAAGACAAAGAAGGTTACCGTGGTTTCAAATTTTATCTGGATCCTACTGCAAAGTCTTTTGTTGCCCAAATGTTACCATCCTTTCCTTTATTACATTAGCATAGTTCAGATTCACAGAAAAAAATGGTAATTAAAAAAGGTAATTAGATATTACTCCCCCAATGTTTTTTCTTTATTTGGCCAAGGAAAGTATGAGTGACCCAAGGGGCCTTGTCACTATGAGTTGATAGATGAGTAGTGACAAAACTAGGTCACAAGTATTTTTCAGCTGAATGAACAACCAGGGTATGAATCCCATATTTTCTGTTCAAGGACATTCAACTTGGCTTGTGTCAAATGGAGTGATGTAATATAACGGTGTCAAAATGTGAATGCAATGTGAATGCTTTAATCCTATGCACTTATAAAGGCTGCAATGGATTGCATGCTCCCCAGGGAGTTGAGGAAGTATAAAGGGCCGTTGTGCTGCCATTGATCCGTATTGTGAGTGTCTTCAGCTCTCAGGAGAAAAGGCACATTATTAATTTTCACATTATTGTTATTGTAATTCTTTGTTGGCACTCTAGTAAATTTGAAAAGATCGTATTTCAGTATTAATTCACAATTGATAGAAACAGAAAAGTTTTCAGAACCGAGATATTAAACTCCACAAAATATGGTCTGCAAGGTACACCGTGATAGAGCGCCCTCACACATCACACAACCCCTATCAGATAGACCAGGCCGATGTGGGCGAGTGACACGATGTATCTTACCATTCTACACAAAATAGTACTGTTTTATATTTTTTACAGTCATCATAATTTTCACACTCTTTAATGATTGCATACTGCATTAGAGATGTCTAAGGTTTTCAGGATGTGTTCATATTGTAGTAATTTCCTGGGTCAAGATCAGTTCCATTACAGGTCAAATTCAGTTCCACTACAGCTTTACATTTTACTGTGTAGCATTGGTTTCAAGTACTTGTATGAGTCATGCACCTGTGTGACAATGATAAAAGTAATATGCATGTCATCTGGATGCAAAACATCCTGTCAAATTTTACAATTCAATGGAAAAGTCCATCCATGATATGAAAACATTGGATAAAGAAGATAAATTTTTGAGTGTCTGTTACACTGTAAAGGGTGACTGATTCATAAGATATGCAAATTATGTGCCAGAAGATAAGTTCCAAGAATTCAAATATGCGACAACTCAGAATCTAAGAAATTGAGAAACTTTCACTGTCGAAAAAATGTAGTTCCGAGACTCTCTTTCAGGAATGACTCGTGATGCAGAGATGCAAGGAGTACTTTTCCTGGGCTTCAACATTCTAAATTTAATTATGGTAGTTCTGGCCATACTTTTTATTCCCCTTAATTTAGCATGGATTTCAAAATTTGTTAGTGTTGCAGACATGTGTATGAGTATATTTTTGATACAATGGTTTGTTTCTGTACAGTGCCAATGAAATCTGTTCCAAATCACAACTGTAATAGAATCATTTGTCTAAAAAGAAATCGAAACAAAAACAAAGGTAATACTTTATATGACTAAAGAGGGCAGCATATACATACCTCAGTCTTGTTGAGAGGTGACTCTGTGGCCCATTTATACATGTTTTCATATACATTGCCATCATATCGGCCAAGTACAGAACATAACAATTCATCACGGAAGTCAAATGCATCAGCTAAGGGGACAGCATTAGGTCGGATAACTGCCAACAGAGACACAATTTGGTCTGTTGCCATGGAAAGTTGTTGGCCTGTCATATACCCATCCTATCCAGAAAAATAGTAATAGTGTAAAAACTGCATGATTATAATATCATTATGAAACTATGATAATAGAAATATCTTACAGATGTAGCTGTCTTGCAAGATGAGTATTTCCATTTGATGTGCTGGTCTATAAGATATAGCTAATGATTTCACGTCGGTATGTAAAGGTTTGTTGTACATCACAGCTAATGGTATACTAGAATATGATAATCAAGACACCAACCTGTGCAAAATGTCCTGAGTTTTGATCAATGCCATACAAGGCATAAAGCTGACAAAGACTCGTCAAGACAGATTTCAAGGAATCCGACATCACAGCTGACTTCATGGTATTCACAAAATTTCTGACGGTGTAGTAGTGACAATGGGCCTGAAATGTAAAATGAATGTAACTTGAGGAGACATTATTACAGACACTGGGAAACACAAAGATACATATATACAGTTCACACACACAAACATACATACATACATACATACATACATACATACATACATACATACATACATACAGACAGACAGACAGACAGACAGACAGACAGACAGACAGACCTACATACATACATACATACATACATACATACATACATACATACATACATACATACATACATACATACATACATACATACATACATACAGACAGACATACAGACATGCACACATATATCTAATCAGAACTTGCACAAAAACACATTGGCTTGTATACACATGCATGGAAGAGCAACCATTGGGAAACAAATTCTTACCCATTGGCAAACTGACAGACACACAAATATAGATGCATACACAGGCATTGATCACAATCACACATACACAGACTGCTGTGTATTCAGTTAACATTACTACTATGGGCCTAGGAAATAAACTCTTTCCATTCCTTTGTTCAAGAAAAATCCTTCTCATTCTCCTTAAAATCAAGAAATAAATCAGGGTTCACCATGCATATTTCTGATATAGAGGTCAAACTGATATCAAAATGAAGATATTTTAGAATCCAACATGGCCGTCAACTCGTCACACAAGTGCAGTAAGGTCGTATCTGCTATGCAACTGTATAGGCAGATACGACCTTGCTACTGTTGTGTTCACTCTATGGGAAAATAAAAGATTGTTGAGTTCCATGAAAACAAGACAGTGAACCCTCAAATTTCTCTCATTATTTCAAAAGGACCAAGAACTCTGTACGGTGAAGTTTAGAGAGATTTTAAAAACTTTCACAATATTCTACCTTAAAACATTGGTCTCCAAGGCTACCTTCAAACATGCTCCAAACATGGCTTACACAATTGAACATCATCAGTGAAATCACACTAGAACACAATTACTGCATATTCACAAGCATTGCAACAAAATATTTGAAAGACTGACCTCTGCAGCTTTAACCAAATACAGGTGAGATTCATTCCATGCAATGTGTTGTGGTTTACCAGCCATCACACGGGACTGCATTTGTTTCCCTGCTTCAGTTACAAGTCTACGTATTAATAAATGAACACCAAAAACTGTCAGGGGTTGCAAAAATCTTACTACTACATCAAAGTTATTGTCAAATGAAGAATAGCTAATAATTTATATTCTAAAGTCTATTTTGTTACTATTCTGTTGTTTTGTCAGTGGACTACGTATAAGTTTTGCTAAAGTAAGTGTCATTCCTCCAAAATAGAACAAGAAGGTTGACATTCTCAGTATCTGCAATAGCATTTTACATCATGCTAGGGGGTCAAAACAGAACAAGAAGGGTGACTTATTCTCAGTATCTGCAATAACATTTTACCGCATGCTAGAGGGTCAAAATAGAACAAGAAGGTTGACTTATTCTCAGTACCTGCAATAGCATTTTACCTCATGCTAGAGGGTCAAATAGAACAAGAAGGTTGTCTTATTCTCAGTACCTGCAATAGCATTTTACCTCATGCTAGAGGGTCAAATAGAACAAGAAGATTGACTATTTTCGGTACCTGCAATAACATTTTACTTCATGCTAGAGGGTCAAAATAGAACAAGAAGGTTGACTTATTCTCAGTACCTACAATAACATTTTACCTCATCCTTGAGAGTCAAAATAGAACACGATGGTCAACTTATTCTCATGCCTGCCTATAGTAATGCATGTGTAGTGCGTGGAGTGGAAGTTGTGGTGTAGACAAAGAAATTTAAAAGTTGTTATTTTTTTGACAAACCCAGGTGTTAGAATTCTATTCCATGTACAAAGAATTCTAAGTCTATACCCAAATCTAATGCTTTACAGCCTGGGTATTGCAGACTGAGGTTGTACGATGGAAGGGCCTGACTTTAAGAGGGTCTGTGTTAGGTCTGCAAAACCCATATCCATACCGTAAAGGGTTTATCATATAGCCTATATGGTATTAAACTTGCACAGAAATAGTATTTGAATTACTTAGACATATAATTGATAACGAAACATTAATTTATGCACAAAAAGATAGTGAGATGATAATCAAAGCCAGATCACTGAGTGAACAAATTACGACGAACATGCCATATGCCAAATTTGGGCCACGTGTGTCAGAGGGTGATGCAGAAAATTATTGCTCAGGTTTAGTGCACACACTCTCCACTGAATTACATTGGAAGTGATACTGGGTATATGGTGACTCATAAACCTAGTAATTAAATACAAAGTCTAAAATATGAATATGAAAATAAATATTATATTGTATAAAATTATTTAATACTAATATAGCTATTATATTTAAACCCACTGCAAAAAAATCAAACTTTTATAGTTTCTACAGACATTGAAACTGTAGATCATAAAACAGATATTACCTGTATGCTCTATGCTTGAAGGCATTGCACAAGAGATCTAAGTCGAGGAAATCTTCTGCTGATTTGGCAGGACATGTCAATTCTGGTTGCTCTGCTAAGTATGCAATAGATGTTGGCAGCTTCTCTCCTGCAGCAGCTTTGCTAACACATTTCATCAGATATCTACCAAGAATGAAGAGTTTGACATTATATAAACAGCTCTGTTTACACTTTAGGAGTATAGTAGGACATTAGGCATATGATGAGGGTACAAGCTGAGTTTATATGGATGGCTAAGTATGCTTTGGTATGTAGAATATTAATATCTAAAGAGCCTTTTTGATATGCAGTATAACATCCCTAATCCCCCCCCCCCCCAAAAAAAACAACGGAAAAAGGGATCAACAACAACAACAACAACAACAACAACAACAAAAACAAATGTATAAATTCATCTTATGCTGCGTAAACAATTCTAGACAATTCATTACCGTAATATGCTTTGGTAAGTTGATTAAATTTCGGTGCAATATGAAGTCAAATCCATTAATATTTATTGTAATGTACACATACCTTGCACACTGCAATATCATAACTGTGTATTCCCCTTCAGCTGTTACTGATACCGTTGCAGTTCCATACAACTTAGGAAAGCCACTAGCCTGGGAGTAACCATGTCCACCACAAGACATACGCAGGATCTCCAAACCTGAGTTAGCGACAAGACTTGAAAATGCTTTCATACCAGAAGACAGACCATGTAACTGTTGGTGACAACAAACAAGGATATTACGATTGACAATTTGTCATTTTTTCCTTAGTGTAAATGCCTATGGTGTGAAAAGATAACTTTTTTTTTCTTATAACAAAGTATCAGTAATAAATAATAAATTCAGCCAACCCCCCACCCCAACAAAAAACAAAAACAAAACAAAAATTGTGTGGTTCCTATAACAGCCAATTTCAAAATCGGGTGGGTGGGTGGGTAGGTAGGATGTATTTTAAATTTTTTGTTGTAGTTTTGAGGATCTGTTGAAATGTTCTCAAGTGGTATTCATCTTCAAGTACAGTTTCACAATGTTTACATGAATTTCTGAAGAGATTTACCTCCTGTAGAGTGGATACATTGCCAGCTCTTAGATCACTCTGTATTTGGTCACACCTGTTACGGATATTGTGTGCTGCAAACTTCAGGGCTAAAGCCGTAGCTAGCTGAGGAAACAGTTTCAACTGTTGGGATTGATAGTCAAGGATCTGTGGCTCTTTACCCCTGTGATGAATTGAAGCGAACAATATTAATAATTTAATAACATTACTGGCACAGGCTTTTAAGAGTAGAATGTATGCTTATATTTCTCAATAAATTTTTTATTTTCAAAGATAGTACAACACAGACAAGGAGACAGATATACGGTACAAAAGTGGCAAACGTTTGTCTTTCACCTCTATCTCAGTTGTTCTTTTTTATCCTTCCTTTTGACCTCATAGTTATCTTGTCTTTTTATCTGTAACTTTTTGAACGAGTGCTTCTTAATAAATGTCATATTCCAATGTTTTTACTACATATGGCAATAAAGTATCTGATGGAATCTGAAAAGATTTGGATCTGGATGGAAAATATTCATTTTGTCTTATCTCTCATAGTCAGGTATTTGTGGAATTTGTCATTCTGATCAGGATCATCGACCAAAACAGATCATACTGCCACCTAGTGGTCAACTGTAACTATGGATTTGTCATTCTGATCAGGATCATCGACCAAAACAGATCATACTGCCACCTCGAGGTCAGCTGTAACTAAAAGTATGGATTTGTCATTCTGATGAGGATCATCGACCAAGACAGATTATACTGCCACCCAGTGGTCAACTGTAACTATGGATTTGTCATTCTGATAAGGATCATCGACCAAGACAGATCATACTGCCACCTAGTGGTCAGCTGTAACTATGGAATATGTCATTCCGATGAGGATCATCGACCAAGACAGATCATATTGCCACCTAGTGGTCAATTGTAACTATGGATGTCATTCTGATCAGGATCATTGACCAAGACAGATCATACTGCCACCTAGTGGTCAGTTGTAACTATGGAATTTGTCATTCTGATGAGGATCATCAACCAAGACAGATCAAAGCTAAATGCTCCAAACTTTGAACTGCCTGTGTGTAATAACTGTTGTAAATTATTTTATCTACTAAGCTGACAAACATTTTTAGTAAAATATTTGGTAAAAGTGTGAGCACATTGGGAAAGTAGAAGGTTTGTTTACCCTGGAGTCTGTTCTGATTGTCTTCTGACAGCACTGTATCTGATAGCAATGGTGCATCCAGCTGATAAAGATCCAGCAGACATACTGACAAGAGTGACTCTGGTCAAAACCATCGCTCCGTAAACAATCTTATCACTAATAGGGGGCGAGTATGTACCATCACGATCAATCTAGTATACAAATTTATAATTAAAATAAAGAATTAAGAATTAAGAACACACCTCAGGAACCATTTTCCTCAAAAATCAAAATTCTTTCTTACCCAACATAGCCATATGAAGATTGTTTTAAGTTATTTCAAAACAATAAAAAAAATTGGCACTCATTGTCTTATTTACAAGGAAATGAACCATTCTTTATTTTCTCGTAGAAATATCACATCTATGTTGGATTCTAAAATGGCTTAATTTTGGCATAACTTTGACCCATGTTTAAACAAATTGTATGGTGACCATTGTTTTGTATAATCTATCACATTGAAGAATAGATTTAGTGTTTGTCTATTTAGTGTTTGGATTACTAGAGTCCTATCACAATACCTTGGCATATTTAGACAACATGTTCTCCCTTGGAATTCTGACGTGGTCAAATCTACAGAAACCATTGTCATTACCACTTGAACCAAGTTTAGGACCGATGTCACCTAATGTTATACCTGAAAAAATAAAAGATGCAACATTGTAAATGAAAAGATACAGGAGAAATACAGTTGCCTTGGTGTTTCACTCATGCGACATGATGTTTCATACACTAACTCACAGACAACTTCCAATGCAAAACGAAACAATTATTGATTATCAGTTGGAAAGTTAATAAGCAAAGCCATGAAACCATCAAGTTCATGTAAGATATTCATACCTGGCACAGCATTCATATGTACATACCTGGGATGACATTCATATGTACATACCTGGTAAGACATTCATATGTACATACCTGGCACAGCATTCATATGTACATACCTGGCACAGCATTCATATGTACATACCTGGCACAGCATTCATATGTACATACCTGGGATGACATTCATATGTACATACCTGGTAAGACATTCATATGTACATACCTGGCACAGCATTCATATGTACATACCTGGCATAGCATTCATATGTACATACCTGGTAAGACATTCATATGTACATACCTGGTAAGACATTCATATGTACATACCTGGGATGACATTCATATGTACATACCTGGGATGACATTCATATGTACATACCTGGGATGACATTCATATGTACATACCTGGGATGACATTCATATGTACATACCTGGGATGACATTCATATGTACATACCTGGTAAGACATTCATATGTACATACCTGGTAAGACATTCATATGTACATACCTAGCAAGACGTTCATATGTACATACCTGGCAAGACATTCATATGTACATACCTGGCAAGACATTCATATGTACACATACCTGGCAAGGGTTGATGACTGTCAAAGCTTCTTAATGGCACAAGAAAGGAGTGGATACCATACTTCTTACCCTTAGAGTGCAGCTGAGCCATCACAACACCAAAATTGACAGATTTACCCACTGTAATGAATTAATGATACGGCACATCATGGAAAGAGAAGCTAATATTTGGAGCATGTAATAGATTGCAAAAAGTGTGAAATATTTTGAATGCAACTGAAACCATTGTACAATTACCAGTACTAAAAGTACATGTAGCTGGCCTGGATAAAGAGGAAGAAAGCAAGTGATTGTTTTTAGTGACTCTTACATACTACAAAACCCAAAGTTTACAAAAATCTCTATATCCTGGAGTGATGTTTTCCCTCTAAGATCATCTCAGTATTCATTCCCCTTTGATCTTTCGTACAGTTTAATAAGTGCAAACAAATTTGACACTAACATTAAAATAAAAATGTAAATTACATCGTTTAGAAAACAGTTTTGTAGTTGTCATTTTGTCCTTCTGGTCTTTGCCAAATTTATATCCATTTGTTATGATTCATCACTTTTTACATCTGTATATTCACTTTTATGTATGTTTAATGTATAGATTTGTATATTTAGATGTTGTTCCCCAATATTTTTCTCCGTTCATGCAAGAAAAATATGAGTAACATATAAAGGGGACTTTGTTACGACGAATACTGACAAAACCCTTAGGTCATGAGTATTTTCTGGCTGAATGAAGAAAAATATTGGAGAATAACATAACTATACCAGCACCAGTAATATAAAAGAAAAATTAGGGAAAATAATGACAATTTTGAACATTTTGACTCATATTTCAAACACAGCAGAACCAGTGACGTAGACACATGTTGCTGTGACATGGACGTGCATTGTCATGAAGTAGAAAGACCAGGGTATAAATTCCATACTTTTTTGTTCAACTTGGCTTGTGCATGGTATAAATGTTCTTATCTCAACAGTGTGAGAGGAGCTATAAAATAAAATCTAACAATAATAATAAATTGTTTGTACATGAATGTACAATAAAAGTGTGTAATATTGCATTATGTCAAGAGAAAAATTTCAATAGATTGAAAGTTCTGTATGGGTTGTGATTCATATATCATTGTGACACTTACAAAAACCAGGCCACCATTTTGTGGATGTCAATGTTGGGCTATTGATAACAAATTCTTCTCTGACGGGATCATAGGTTGCTGTAGTTTCCAAACCCCGGACATAAGTACCTGGGAAGAAAACAGCATTTCAATGGTAAATTTATTATGGGGGTCGGGTGGGGGGTGGCAGAGTAGGGGGTGGGGATAGGGTATCTTTTTTATTACATTGTTATTCTGATTACATTCTTAACATTTTTCTATACAAGCAAGTATTTATCGGGATTAGGTTAAAAGTGTGAAAATGAAGTTCAGCAATCACATTGATGCCAAACCCTCTCCCTCCCCTAACCAAAGTTCGTTTATTGAGCTTGTGTGACATTGTGCGATCATCCCTACGTGGATTAAGTTTGTATCTGAATTCTTACCATGTCCAAGTTCAGTTTGTAGGTATGTACCAATGATATCATAATTAAGGGCCATTGGAAGCCATTTCTTTCTCTGTTGATCGTTAGCCTGTGTTTGTAACATTGGGATTAACATCAAATCATGGATAGCAAATATGCTTCCCTCACCACGGAGAGCAGATCTAAACAGAACACAAGATATCATGAATGACAAATATGCTTCCCTCACCCTCACCACAGACAGCAGATCTAAACAGAACACAAGATATAATGAATGACAAAGGTGCTTCCCTCACCCTCACCATGGAGAGCAGATCTTAACAGCATACACGATACTATTTTGTTGTGGAAAACATAGGCAATGTCGTTATCATTTCATTCACTTTAGAAGTATTATCATAATAATCATCTAGTTTATTACAAATACAAGAAATGTAAATACGTTTTTATGTGAGTAGAGTATGATTTGGTACTAAAAAATAAATTTAGGTTATAACAAATCATGTAAGTTCTGTGATAGAAAATTCCACTAGCTTTAGAAATAGAAGGAGGACATTTTTTTTTGACATTTTGGCCATTGATGTTTAGCGTCATATGAATAATAGAAATTCTTGTGTATTTCCAGACAGTTGTAGGTTTTCAGCGGTGAGAAAAGTTTGTGACACATTTGATCTCACTGTGAACACAAATCAACATCATTGTCAGACGAAGCATGGAAGACTCAAACACAAAACAGTTTATTTGCGTTCACAGTGAGACAAAATGTCACACTTCATGTGTGTGTGTGCACTATCAGTGCCTGTATTTTGATTATGTAATTCGCGACAAAAAAAGTGTGAGATGTAAAATCTAATGGAAACTCTTTAGTCTTTCTGGTTTGGTATTACTAATTAGGTAACTATAATCGTCCATGAACGGACTGACTTACCCTTTATAGATCAACTGATCACCCAAATCAGTCAGATTTAGTTCTTTCATTTTCTTTCTGATAAGTACTGATCTCTTCACTATGCTAGAATATAACTCATCACGGGTCAAAAAACTGTGATCTACTTCATCAAAATCTGGGTCTTCAAGAGCTAAGGACTCTGAGAAGAAAGAATGTCCGAATAACAGGATCAATGTAAAGAAATCATATTATTACGTATGTACCAGAGATTACTTGCATTGGTGTGCGTGCATACTAGTGGTATTTTCACTGCAGTGTAATACCAAAAACATTATTGCATACAAATGATATGCAAATGAAGATGCGATTGCTAGCAATTGTTTGATTGTATTGTATGGTATTTTATGGAAATTTGCTGATTCAGATACATATGTAATAATAACAGAACCCCCATGCCACAGGAGTTCCAGTGTGGGTACCCACTTGACCACTGTGGTATATGCTCCAGTGGATGAATTCTTGTACCTTTTACATTCCCTTGTGGGGTTTAAACTGTTCAACTAGTGAGAAAAGAAACTAACACGTTCAATTTTCAAAGAAAAGTTTCAACTTTATATTGCTCAAATAACATATTCATCTTTTATGGCAGATCAGTGGCCTGACTGTAAAATGGATACACATTTGTGTACAAGTTAGGAGGTTAGGTTTACAATAATGTGGTTGTCTTAATTAGCCACAATTTGTAACTCACAGGTAAAGGGGGGGGGGGTGTTAATACTAAAATAGACCCCCTAGTAACATAACACTTTTTACCTTTTAGTGTTATATATATATATATATATATATATATATATATATATATATATATATATATATATATATATATATATATATATATATATATATATATATATATATATATATATATATTAACGTGTTTATGCAAGTTCTGTTTCTGATGTTTCTGCTGCATGTTGTTTTTGACGCTAGATAATGAATTTTGTACATTATGATTATGACATATGTCAATAAAATATACTATATACGTGTAATATACCCTAATATATCCATGAATATACTCTATCTGTTCTACATGGTTCTACATCAGTACATGTTTCTAAACTTTACATGGTGATTATATATCTATTGACAGAATTTGTCTCTATTGTTTTTTAACGAACGGTATTTTTTTTTTTACTTTTGAATAGTTCGATGGTCATAGTTAAAGTTGGACTTCGTGTAGACTTCGTGATTGTAATGAATAGCCCAGTATCAAAGTCCAACATATTGCGTCCCACCGTTTATTCCCCTCTACACTCCGTAAATATGCACGACTACCGACTCCAACAAACTAAAACTGTCATATTAAATGTGGGGGGTGTATGCAAGTACATGAATGTAATATCCTCTGAGGGGCGTAATATCTCACCCTCGTTGTTCCAATCAGTGCAGTGCAAAATCAGTGTTCTGACTTAGTAACTGACTGGCTGTCTGCTATCTATGTCATCAGTGCGTTTACCTCCATTGCCATATCAAATAGGGCGTTTATCTATCATGCTTACGTATATAACGACGTCTTCTCGTTTTTTCAGCTCCTCTGTCTAACATAAAAGTTAGTTCTGTCGGGTCAAAAGTAGCCCCTTCTCGCTCCTTTTGCAAATCTGGGTTCACTCGAACTCCGGTACCTGCACCACCACTGACTGCCATTGTAGCCATCTTTCCGTAATGTTATTGACCCCCTAGCTTATACATATTCGTATTTCTTAGGAGCCACTAAGCATGCTAAGATTAGCAATCTTTCTGAGGATCAGGAAAAGGCAATGGACCTTTTTGCATAAACTGATTTTTGTTTGTCAAGTTTTCAAGTTGTCATATTTTGTCTGTTTTTGCAACGTGGGATTTCAATACAGGAGCGTGTTACACGTTTGGATGAATGTGTTTATTGACATGTATTTGAAGTGTTGCATACGTTTTTTTATGTGTGTTTTCAAGCCAGAGTTATTATTTCTCCCACTACATTTTGTGTGGGAGGCTCGTTAAGAACGTTGCCGTAAAACAGGCCGTGGTTTGCGACGATGGTTTTATATTTATGCTATGCATACGTTTTGTTTTCTGTTCTCTGAATAGTCTATATGTTATCCACATTGGGTTGGAATCTGAATATCACTTAACACAATGTATAGGTCAATGCGTGAGAAATCATTAACCAAATTTTGTTGATGCAAATGTGTTAACCCCAAAGGTTAGAATGATGTAAACAATATATACGTAGCATTATGAGCTGACAAATGTATCATATTTGGACATTATGTAACTGTCGCCATAACATTGGGCAGATTTCTGTGATTGATTGAAAGACAGCATGATGTTATTACTGACTGTGAGGGCGGCTTCGTTTGAATGTCAATAATTTCATCTCAGCTCCTCATTGAGCTAGACTTAGGGTAAGGGAGCGATCAGTTTTTACAGTCGGGGGTGGGCCGGTGACTTCTTGCTTGTTCGTGCTGTACTTAAAAATAGTGACCCCCTGCGATTCATCCACAAAACAGTCCAACCCCCCTTCTGACAAATAAAAAAGCACACTGCCCCCCCCCCAGCTGTTGACAAGAAACATTCTTCTTGTTCTTGCAAAAGACACTCAAAGATTCTCAAAGCACAATACAGCACACTGCATAGTTAATATTTTACTTGTTACATTTACAGTAATTTTAAGTGTATCATGTAAATTGCTATCCCAAATCCATTGCTTCACTTGTATAAAGTTCTTTAGATAGGAACCCTATGAGAAGTATGATTGTCTGTTCATGGACATGCAAAAATATTCATGGTTTAGTAACCAAAAGTTCTAGGATATCTCTTAGATTGGGTGAACTATTACCATAATATAGATTAACTCAGCTAATTATAAAGTACAATATTAGAAATGGAGTTAATATAATTGTAAACCCAGGGGTTTCAGTAAGTTTCAAAGTAGGGAGAGAACTGGAAAAAGTATGGGGAGAAGTGCACGCTACGCTGCGCCACCAACGGCCGATTATTATCATCAACGATATTGCACATTCTGGGCTTTAAGTGCTCTTCTGGGCCCTAAACATGTTTCTAGCTTGGTCTGAAAATCCCCAAATGAGGGGTCTTTGGCAAATTAATCCTAAAAGAATTCAGTTTTTATCCTACATTGAACTATTGATCTCGCCCCTTATTTGGAGATTCTCTCAAACTGTAATAGCTTATAAGAAACGGTGGTGGCGCTCTAGCTTTATGGCTGTACATTGTATGTATATAATTTATTAAACAGGAACACGGGTTGTCTGAGGTGGAGCTGCTAATGAAGAATACACCAATAATATTACCAGCCACAGGTCGACTTGATCCAGTTGACTGTTTGCACTCGTATGTACCTACCGTTACTTGTTCCCATCACTGGGGCTTTGTATCGTTGAGGACGTCGGCAGGGACAATTCAAATTCAAATTAGTCGATCGTTTACCACCATCATACAATCTGTCAGTCTTTCTAGGAAAAGTCCCGCCCACAACGTCCACACATCGTAAAGTTAATACCAAAACAGCCGCGTTTGACAAAACGCCTTCGGCTTCTATACCGGGCACACATCCAATGATAACGAATCCACGCGGTGTACAAAGTAAAAGTTAAATATGGCGGAAGAAGCAAGAATCATGCTGGAGGAGATGTACCTTTCAGCCGCTGAAAAGGGAGAAAAGAAAGCAATTTTAATCATTCTTGAGCATGCAGATCTATTTGATGTAAACTGCACCGATTCTGAAGGAAGAACCGCACTGCTTGTAGCTCTAGAAAACCGACATCTCGGTAAGTTAGTAATAACATAACTCTTTGAATTTGAAGAATTTATAAGCTTACAAATTCACAAAAAATGTTTCAAATTCACTAAATGCGCCGGGTATCAATTTCTTCTTCTTCTTCTTCTTCTTCTTCTTCTCCTTTTTTTTTTCAAATATGAAATGTTTTAATATATTAATGGCATTAACTTTTACTTTAGTGTTTACGTAAAACATCAGGCAGAACGTTACCGTAACGACCTGAGAATTAACTTGATCTTTCCAGCACTGTGAATTGAAAATTAACGTTACTACATGTTTCGTTATTTTATTTGGACACCCTTAATGACTCACAGTCAGGTTGGAGGATGAATTCTAAGTACTTGTGTAAATGGAATTGGGTTAGAATTTTGAGTTCATCACATTTAATAACAATCACCATTCTATATGTTTTGTTGTACATTCATATCAATTCCTAAATATTAAATTGACACTGCAATAAGTTGGCATCTCTCAGCTGACCATTACATACGAGCGATTGAGTTTATATAAAATAATAGTACCGCAGTGTTAAGACGAGTCTAGATGGTAATTGTAGGGGTGTATTGACACTACGATGTGTCTATGTATGTATGTATGTATGTATGTATGTATGTATGTATGTATGTATGTATTTATGTATGTATGTATGTATGTATGTATGTATGTATGTATGTATGTATGTATGTATGTATGTATGTATGTATGTATGTATGTATGTATGTATGTATCGAATCATTACAAAACATTGTTTCTATTGCCTTTCGTTTAGTGAAAACATATAACCTGCAGGTTCACTCTTGAAATGATATCATTGGCCATCAGAATAAATCTATGGTTTCGAGTGGAAATTGAGTTATGTCAATTGGTATTCCTTTGCACATGCTTGGATAAATTAGATGACATGGATGCTTCAAAAGATTTATCGTGGATAAACAACGTATTTCAGTATTTGTTCTGATACTGACCCTTTTTTTACAGTACAACACACTGCAACAAGGCATGGATGATCTATGCCAACCTTATTGCACATCACTACTATTTTTAGATCTTTACTGCACTGTTATGATATGGCATTAATAATCGGTGACCGGTATAATAATACCAACAACTAAATATATATTTTTTGTCCTTACATGTCCTACATATCATATTTTCAATTAGTTTTCCTCTGGCTAGAAACCATATACCTTTACACGAATTTGTTAGACTGTCAATTTATATACCATTTCTTCTACAAATACATTTGTGTCTCGCACTCCAAATCCATGTAGATTTTGAGCATTTTAATTTTGTATTCCCAATGGTGTATTTCATCGACATTCATTTCAGAATATTAAAAAAAAAAATGCTGCTAGTTATTTTAACTATACAGGAAAGTGGGGAGCTAAGAAATATTGGAATATCCAAATAAAAAAGACGTTGTGAATTTAATTAACTGTACCTGTGTACAAGTCTGTGTGTGTGTGTGTGTGTGTGTGTGTGTGTGTGTGTGTCTGTTTGTTTGTTTGTTTGTTTGTTTGTGTATTTGTATATATATATGTGTGTTTGTGTCACTGTTGTGTTAAATTTTGTGGAATTTGTCAGACCACATGCTTATCATCAATATTGTAACTCATCTTCTGATGTTGAGAATTTGCGCCAATGGCGTTGTAGCACAACTGTATTAGCTGTTGCTATGGGCGTGGTCTTGTTGATAGGCATATTTGCATACATTTGTGGAATCTTTAGTAACTTGCCTGACCTTCACACTTTTCATCTTTTGCAATATAAACCATCAATAAGCTGTTGCATCCCTGTTGTTAACTTTGTAATATGCATCATCATTTCACTGTTGCTAAGGCCAATTGAAGTGTTTTCAATAATTACTGCAGAATAATACCTCCAGAAACATCCTCACCACATTTCAACCCCATTCATCATGCAGTTTCAAGACAAGTTTTAACCAACATTGCCATTTTTAGACGTAATTTGCATATCGCTGATGATATCATCACGTGTTGAATAGAGCTTCAACTCCACATGCCCAGATACATCCTAATTAAATTTGCTTGTTAGTTTTTTTAAATAAAAAGACACATTTTCTACCTAATTTGCATATTACTGATGAGTCATCATATTATGAACAATTCTAATCTACACAGCACTAAGAACGTGCCCATCAAATTTCAATCTGCTCAGTTATTTTGGAATTATAGATTTTTGACCAAAAAGATCCATTTCTAGCCCTAATTTGCATATTACTGATGGATCATCATGTTATGAACAGTTCTTAATATAAACACCCTGAAGAAAGTTCCAACCAAATTTCAGCCCAATCTGCTAAGCAGTTTTGGAATTAAAGATTTTTGACCAAAACGATACATTTTTGGTCCTAATTTGCACATCACTGATGGGATTATCATGCTATGAACAGTACTTAATATAAACACCCTGAAGAATGTTCCAACTAAATTTCAGCTCAATTTGACAGGTAGTTTTGGAATTACAGATTTTTGACCAAGATACACATTTTAGACCAAATTTGCATATCACTGATGGGATCATCATGTCACGAACAATTCTTAATCTAAACACCCTAAGAACGTTGTATTCAATTTGAATTTTTGTTCCAAACACAACTAGAAAATTTACCTGAAATTTTCGACTGTACACTTCAGTCTTTGTCAACAGATTGACCCACTATTCAGCTAAGAACGTTCCCAATAAATTTCAGACTGATCTGCTAAGTAGTTATGTAAGTTTAAGTTTTTTGACCAAAAATCATATTTTTTCTTACTGAAATCACACATTGGTTGTAAGATCATTTGATTTGAACAATTTTCCAACTAGTCACCCAAAGGTAATATACCCATCAAATATCATGACAAGTGCTCGCACATAACTGTCGTATTGAAAACTAACACCCTTTTATTAATTATACACCATGTAAAACCCCCTCTTACTTTATCCAATGAAAACGTAGCAGAACATGTCCCATATAACGACACTGCTTGATGAGATAACCAGTTAAGTGGATTATCCCGTGTCTGTCGCTTAACAACAACAACAACAACAACAACAACAACAACAACAACAACAACAACACACACATATATAATAAACAGTACAGTGTTTCTGGCAGTTAGATAGAAAGATAGATAGATAGAAAGAAAGATAGATAGATAGATAGATAGATAGATAGATAGATAGATAGATATATAGATACATGTAGATAGATAGATAGATAGATAGATAGATAGATAGATAGATAGATAGATAGATAGATAGATAGATAGACAGATAGATATAGATAGATAGATAGATAGATAGATAGATAGATAGATAGATAGATAGATAGATAGATAGATAGATAGATAGATAGATAGATAGATAGATATAGATAGATAGATATATATATATAGATAGATAGATAGACAGGCAAACACAGGCAGACACACAGACAGAGACAGACAGACAGACAGACAGACATACAGACAGACAGATAGATAGATAGACACACGTCATCGCCGATACTTCATCATAAAATCATTTGACCTCAAGTATCCACTACATTTGCATATTTGCATGATGCGGAGTTAGCTAGTGTGTATCTTATTTAATTTTAGTGTTCAAAGGGACCATAGCATGCGGGTATCAAAAAGTATCTTAATAATGTCAAACATGTTCAAAAATAGAATAAACAATGACATGCTGTACAGTGTCGGGTACCGGGTGTAATGACAAGCAGCCTCGCCTCTTTCATTGTTTCTTTCGAACAATAATGAGGATGTTTGAAATAACGACAGGTTACAGTTTTAGTGCCTCGTTGGAATTCTCAACAAACGACCAAGCTTCTATAAGGTTTTCGTTGCTATTGAAGTCAGATGACACAATGTACTATGTGTTCAACCGTTCGATATATACACGCAGAGACGGAAAACCCGAACACTAGCGGAAATGACCGATGTACAGTCATAATAATATTGCTCTGTTTCAAGATTACGTCAACCACTAACTTACTATTTGGGAAATGAATGTCCTAGTGCAAACGCAGCGCATACCAGGGGCCAGTGAATATTGCAAGAAACTAATAAATCTTACTACAGCAGCAGATGACACCACAATACAGTAAAAACAAAGTTGTCACAGGTGGGATTTATGCAATCCACGCACTATATCATGACATTGCATATATAGAACGCCAATCGTGTCAATATTTCAAAACGAGTGTTGCATGATTTTGGCAAAACTTTTTTAAAGTAAAAATAAATATCTTTTAAAAATCTTAAATGCCACATTCACTTAAAGTATCCATACTTTATTTGCTGTACACAGTTTAGTGTTCACTGGATTGCCACCCTCAAGAGCGTCGTTCAGTTTGACTCTACCAAGCAACACATCTTCTCCCCGGCTACTCCTGCACTAACACCGAACCCTCCTCCTGTTATATTGTTGTGGGCAATACCTGGATGGCAAATATTAATACAACATGTATATACTTGCAGTCCATCATGCAAAATGCATGGGCGTATTATTATGGGTGACACACATATTCTACCCTTGTTCGACGATGGGGTTCCATCTTTCATAAATTTATCGTTTCGTGACAATACCTAAAATTGCCACCCATCGAGCTCCACCGCGACCACCCCAGGGTAGCACTATATGTACTCATGAATACTTCTAAAGCATTATGACAAGGTCATTGAATTCATTGCTCGAAATACTCAGATGGTAGACCTACATTTATCGATATATGCTGAATACATTAATCTCACTTTCCTGCCGAGTTGTAAATTAACTGTCACTGAGTATTGCTTTATTGTACTTGCTCAATATACGAATGATTGAATTATCGGCGGGTATTCAACCTCTGTGAAGAGAAACGCGGGTTTTAGACTTACGGTTCAACAAATATGTGGTCTTACTAAATGCTTCATTCGACTAATGATAACATATTACAGAGTTTAGACATTGGTAATATGTTTGCAATAAAACCGTCACAATCGTGTACGACAAGTTTGTGTTGATAGTCAGCGTGTCAACGTCATAGTATGCGTTGCTCGCCCCAGCCGTAAAGTGAATCTAACACCTCAAACTCGTGTTCGTAGTCCGTGACGACGCCATGCCTCTTGTAGTTGTGATCATGTCATCTATTATTGTACAGGTATTGGGACGTTCGGATGAAGTCATCCGTATTGTACACATTTAGGACACTCGATGTAGAGACTAAGTGACAATGATGGAATACACTTAGTGAACAGTATACAAGCTTGGTGAAAGGTAGCTTAATGAAAAACTAAAAACCTCCAAAGCTCAGGTAACCCTCGATGCACCTCCGAGTCGGTGAATTAATCATCAGTTTTCTCTACGATTACTACTGAAGACATAACCTGAGGCTAAATGTTAGGGGCAATGTATTGAACCTTCCTAGTGGTGGACAACATATCCCGTGCATTATATTGTAGCAAAATACAACTTAATACACCTCGTGTGATTCAATAGCCATCACTTCCACCAAACTCATACTACCAAATAAAGGTAGTGGTCTCAGTTTCTACATAAAGAATATCAACCCTACACTAATATTGACGGCAATAAAGAAAGTAAGGGAACCTTCAGTAATTAAAGGGGGGGGGGCGAGTGAAATCAACCCCAGTCTGTAGCATAAAATGTGACCCTCACCCAGTCCGTTATGCTAAAAAGTGACCCTCCCTCAATTTTCTTTCTCTAAAATATGACCCTCCCCCGTTCAAATATTTCGATGAAAAACATTTTTAAAATTATACCGCCTCCCACTATTTACAACCACAGTAGGTTGTGCTTGTATTAAATCAATGCCTGTGTGCTTGGATCTAATTGGCTGAGCTGAAGGCCAGAACTCCCAAAGACTATGAGCGCACAACTGACAACCTCATCAGCAACGATGTCAACATTTTCACTCCACCGTAACACCACATTAATTTTATCCTTAATAAATCTTGCGGCGCTGTCCCCCTTTTACTACTGTGATACCGCCCCTCTCCTTACACAACAACTAACAGTTAATTCAGTGCATTTCAATGATATGGTATGATGGTACTTTACAATTGTGGCTGTGTTAGCAGTAACTGTAGGATTTGGAAATGATGGCAGCGAGTGGGATCATGCAAAAGTCACGAAATATTAAAAGTTAGCTAAACAAATTAGTCAAAGTAAAATGTGGCCCTGCCCCGGTGGCCGATTGTTAAAAAGTACCCCCCCCCCATTCCCCAAGCCCCCTACCTTGTAATTACTGAAGGCGCCGTAATATAATTTCAAACATATTATTTAGTGAATTTAGCATTCTTCTTCTTTATCCCTTAATTTGTGAGACCTGTTTAGGTTTACGCTATTCAAGGTTATAAAATTCTATGTTTTGTATGAGAAGTATGGTTCACACCATCCAAAGTGTTATTCTATCTTTCCCAAACCATTGCACGGTGACCCTTGACATTTTTTTCTTGAATTTAACTCGGAATGGATTGGAGTTTTCTTGAGCAAAGTAACTGCCAACCGGTTTTGGTATATTTTGATATTTTTTATCGCTATCTCAGACCACTTTATGAAAACACGTATCTAATTGAAATTGAAATTTATTTCCCACAGAATAACGTACAAATAAGAAATAAACATAAACATCAAAAAAAGAAAATGATTTATGGTTGTGAGCGACAGACTAGAAAACAGTTTTTGAGAAAAGAAAATGAGCCTAGCCACTCGGATTTCAAAAGTGTCAATTACATATCATACAGTGGTGACTGTAGTTATTCAAAATAAATAACATTACTTACAAATTTTTAACGAAAACCAACAACAACAACAACAACAACAACAACAACAACAACAACAACAGATATATACAATGATATTATTAATAACACTAATAAACACACTACGGTGATAGGATCGTACTACGACAAGTGAAAATAAATAAAATAACTGAGACGGTAAAATGCCCCCCAAAAATGGTTATCAAATAACCAATTACCTTAATATTGACTTAGAATTCAGAGCAGCTTATATTCTGTTTGAAACCTAGCCCTGTCAGGGATACTTCTGCTATCATTTGGTATTTTGTTCCATAGCGTAGGACCGGCAAACTGAATTGAAGATTGGCCCAGTCAGCTATCATATTTTGGGACATAGAGATCTCCTCTCAATTTACAGCGAGTATTACGATCATGTGCAATAAAAGAAACGAAGTTATTGAAATTAGGTGGGAGCTTATTGTTTAGAGCATCATGAACAAAAACACCTACTTGAAATTCATATTGTTTGAATGCCAAGTATATGAAATTTTTTGAAAAGGGAATTTGTGTGCGCATTGTATATTTACTACCATTGATGACCCAAACAATCTTTCTTTTGTACAAGTAAAATGTCCTTAAAGTGCGTTTTATACGCACTTCCCCAAACTTCTAGCCCATAGCTAATATGTGGCATTACGAAAGTGTTATAGCGCATGACAAGAGTACTAGTAAAATGTGGAACCATATACCTTACTTATAGAAAATAACCACTTAATTGACATATACTTTTCCCTTTGTCTGTAAAATATGTTGACTCTAAGACAAATTATTGTCAAGGAGAATTAGAATGAAAGATGTACTATTAACCTCTTTTAAAATGTTATCACCAAGAATGATTGAATCAGTGACTGAAAGTCTACTTTAAATTGTTCACTCTTAATCACTACTCATGGTCAGTCTGTTAGCATTACATCATTTATTCACTTTCTCAAATTTGAGTTCAGCTTGGCTAAGTGATACGTAATTGTTTGGGTTCGAAAGAGTGAAATGAATTTGAGTCGTCCGCGTAAAGCCTGCAAGTAAAGACAGACGGGGACGATGAGATGTCGTTTATATACAGTAAAAATAAAACGAGCCTAGAATTGATTCTTTAGGTACATCACATGTAATATTTATTAATAGGAATCTGTGTTGTTAATGCTAACATACTGGCTTCTACACTGCAAGTAACCTTTAAACCACTGTAAAGGTAAACCACGTATTTCGTAGTGCTCAAGTTTTGAAATTAATATTGTATGATTAACTGTGTCGAAACTGCGGCTTTGGAAAAATCAACAAAGATACCAATTGTTAAATGCCCCTTATCAATTTCATCTAACAGGTTGTGAATCAAATTTACAAGTGAAACTTTACAGCTATGGTTATGTCTGAAACCGTACTGATGGTCATACAATATGATTGTCATATTTATCTAGGTTATTCATTAATTATCTATTAACACCCTTTTTCAAAGATTTTGCTAAGAACTGGAAGAATTGAGATCTGTCTATAATTACCAAAATCTTCTTTGTTACCCTATTTGAAGAGAGGCAAGACTCGGACGACTTTGAGATAATTGGGAATTGTCCCAAACAAAATGATAGACTAATGATGTGAGCAAGGGAAATGGATGTGTCATATTTGGCCACTCGAATCGGTTTAAAAGAGATACTGTCATGTCCCGTGGCTTTACGGATATCGATATTTCCAATTATTTTTTCGACATCTTATTGTGTGACTGGCTTGGTCATTATGGGGTATATTGTTAGCCGGATGCCTACCCGAACAAAGAAGGTATTAAAATCTTGGTCAATGACCTTTAAGGCTCGCGTGTGAATTTCCTCAGTTCCATTACAGGTGTTAATTATTTGCTTTGGGATGATAAATTGTATGTGTTTTGATGACACTCTTAAAGACAGATCTAGACGTGTTGAGTAGTATTCCTGTTTAGCCTTCCTAAGAATAATTGTGATGATGTTCCTGTGCACTTTGTAATGATATGCAATTTTTCATTAACATTACACTTGATCAGTTTTTTGTAAAGTTTGTGTTTAGTCTAGTCCTGATCGACTTTTTAATTCCGATAGTCATCCATTCCTTGTCCTTCTGTCTTTTTTGTCTTTATTTTCTAAAATTTTGTTGCGCTATTTGGACACCGTCACAACTCAACACCCAGGCCCATGTTTCAGCTTCCAAATCAAGTTTGAATACCTCTGCACGGAAAGTAGCAAAGTCCCTAAAATATTCACGGCCTGAAGTTGCAGCCGGGTGTGTTTGCAAATATTGGAAAATGGTCTGAGATATTAGTTATAATTGTATCGGTTACAAATGGTCCATTTGACATGTTTGTATATTGATAATCAGTGGTGGAATGGGAAGTTCTTGTTATTCTTGTTTGTGTATTAATTATTTCTCAAAATGGTAGGTAACATGCCAGAGTGTCTAATAAATTCCACACACATCCGGGGAGTCTATTGATATCTACATTAAGTCCCCTACAATAACACAGTCATTATATTTCCTTTTGTAATTGTCTACACAAAGGACCTGTTGATAAAATCAACCACATTACTATCAGGTGGTCTGTAGATGTTGCCTAATAACATACTTTATTACCCACTTCTACTTCTGGCCATATTGATTCTGCACTTGCGACCACAATATTATCGAGAATGTTACAAGAGAGGGACTAATGAATACAAATACCAACTCCATCATCTCTGGTTTCTACATTTTACTTCAAATGAATAATGGTTTGTGTGTGTGTGTGTGTGTGTGCGTGCGTGTGTGTGGTGGGGGTATGTGGTGGGGGTGTTGTGTGTGCGCGCTCGCGCGTGTGTGTGTGTGTGTGTGTGTCTGTGTGTGTGCGCGCGTGTGCGTGTGTGTGCGTGCGTGCGTGCGTGTGTGTGTGTGTGTGTGTGTGTGTGTGTGCATCATATAAGACCATATAACCTTACAACATATGCTGTGCACTGGTTTGTTGTTAATATATTTATACCCATATCTACAATTAGAAAGCATAAATACACATGGTACTTTAGTACCAACGAATACTAGGACTGAAATCTTGCCATTACTCATCTGTCGCCATCAGGTCTTAAAACAAGTTAAAAGGTCAGTCTTGGAGATTTGAATTTTTGTCCGACTTTGGGAAATATTATTCCGAAATTAAACTCTAGACAGATAGTTTTGCAAGCAATGAGGTTTGGAAAGCTACACATACAAAGATAGACAGCTTGATGGATAGTTCCATGGTTTAGTGGCATGCAAGTTCACTCTAAGGTTAATTCCCTCATCACTGACTGCAATATATAGCATATTTACCAGCCTGGGTCACTAAGTTTTTTAATCATCGAATCTACTGTAATTTTTATGCCACTACATTTCTAGTCGCTCTTCCCTGAATTCATCATATATATGAATTGTTTGTTTGATTTATGATAACATATTGAAAAAGAAGTGACGTAGGCATACATGTAGTCGAAGGAATGAATTCAATTCAAGATGAATGGTTTTCGTACATGATGCATGTGTCGTCGATATTATCAAAACCACAATGTTGCAGATTATATTGGTAGTCGTTGATTTAAAAAACAACAACTTATCGCTGAATTTCCTGTTCTGCCACGAATATCTCACCAGCTGTTGACATTGTCAAACCACAACGGACAGACATAGACCGATCACAGTAGCAAGGTGTCTATTAAACTAACCTCTGACAACAGATGTCCGATTCTGTTCTTGATAATGAAGTTCTTGACCAAAAGAAATATCATTTGAATTCGTACATGTTGTTTGGTTTAATTTGATGATATAAGCATTGCTCCCGCTAATATAACAGACTATTTATATTTACATTATTATATAATTAACGTAACGAAATCAATGTTAGCTTTGCGTCGAAATGTTCCGAATGAGTAAGCGGATTAATACAAATTGAACTGTAGATGAGAATTGCAGTCCGCGGATTCATACAATCAGGCAGTGAACCTACTACTCCACTGGGAAATTAAAGTTTTCCTTGAAGTACACTTTACTTAAAATATACAAGAAGTTCTACCAGATTTAATTTGTAATTTATTTATTCATTCTTTATTAACTTAATTGTTGGGTATGTTTTTTTTAAATTTAAAGCGAACACTCATAATTATATAATAAGTTATCTTTCAGCTTATTTGCGAAATGTATTTGTACGAGAGCCATAATTATTTATGGCTGGGGGATCGGAGGAATAGACGAAGAACCGTCAAAATTTTACCCCCCTGCCTCGCTCACAAAATTTGTGTACCCCTCTCCCGTTCAGCACAATTTTTTTTAGTGTCCCCCTCTCACATTTGCCAATATACTAGCGACCAGCCTTGACATTTATGATCATACAGTTATCAACATCCCTTCGTCAATCCTTTCTACTGTGTGTATGCATATCACATAGCAATAGGTCATGGTTTCGGTAACCTATCAGATGCTATTATATAAAACCAGTATATTGACGGTGCAAATCGAGAGATCTGGTTGGTCAAGACATCTAAAATAGCGAAATGAACTGTTGGCACCCGTCCAAATTCTGATGTTTTGTCGTCTGCTCCGGTACGTCCAAACGCTGTAGTCCACAAGGCTCAGTGAGTGAACTCTGCAAAATGTCAGAGGAAAATTTTCTCAATGGGACAGAGTAGTTCATAAGGACATTTGGAAAGCAGCTGAGTAATCGCGTATTTTTAAATTGTACAAATCATCACTTACTAAAGGTCAAGGCATGCATGGTTATCGACTCAGCTGGAGTGGAAACAGGTACGTGTCCTGTCATAAAAATAATGTAAATGTAAGAGCTCACATTGACAGACTTACCACTAATCAAAATAGAAACTTGTCGGGGATCCTGTTCTAGAGTATGCAGTCATCAATCGAGTGGGAAATCCATAAACCCGAACTGCTGACGTATTAAACTCCCATAAATACACATTGTAATCAACATGTCACCATGTCTCAGCTTCTCACTCCACCGAGTGGCGAAGCCAAGCATTTGAAGCAATACTAGAGTCAAACAGGCGGTTTGTTCATTTTACTTTTATTGGGCCGATCAAGTGGGGGGGGGGGGAGCAAATGAACCCATAAAACGTTAGTTCTTTAATATCTGGTTTCCGATTTTCCAAATGTGCTAGTATAATATAATAGCGATAAATCACCTCCCTGGGGATGGTATACCACTCGGTTTTGACCAGTGAACTCAATATATACACGAGCGATATTAACTGGTCAAAATATCATGGTATACCATCCCTAAGGGGTGGTTTATTGCTAATATTCCATTACTCCGATCGTGTTACATGGATGTGAGTTACATGGAGAAACAATAACATCATTAGTTTACTCCTCAGTACCAATCTGATTTAAATTGTGCTAATAGCACAATATTTGGTATTAATTTCGAATTCAGGGTGTTCACTAGATTTTTCCAGGTGGAGAGGACAGTGGGGATTGGCCCTGCATGAGGTATCTAGCCCAACACATAAGTTCATGGATGATACCACTTGTCCGAAACTTTATCAACTGGGAGTAATATGCAACAGTCAATAAACTACACAACTGACTGGTCTAAGGCAAACAATATGAAATTAAATTCAGACAAAACAAAAGACATGATAATCTCATTTAAGAAAGACCAACGAGAAATTCCCCTCACCAAAATAAATGACACAGTCGTCGAAAGAATCACTGTTCAGAAACTTCTCGGGGTAATGATAAATAATACTCTTTCATGGTCAGATCATATTGATTATATATACAGTAAAGCATCTAAACGGTTGTATTTTCTTACTCTTCTCAAGAGATCAGGATTGAGTACTAAGCACTTATTGCTGTACTATACCTCAATTATACGACCAGTGGTAGGATACGCTTGTCCACTGTGGCATAATGCACTTACAAGTGATCAAGCACAACAAATTGAGATGGTACAAAAAAGAGCATTCCGGATCATTTTTCAGACATATCCGGAATGTGTCCCTACCAATATCAAAACTCTAACGCAGAGGAGAGATACAATATGCCAATCATTTTTTGGGAAAATATGCATTAGTAATGACAAATTAAATTACTTGATCAATCCAACCTCAACAAGGAAGACCCGTCACTTAAAAAAATATAGTATTCCCAGATGTAGAACCGAACGATTCAAAAACAGTTTCATACCATACGCTTTGTATAATTACCAATGATGGCTTGACAGAATGTTTTCGAGCTTGTATAGACCTTTTTAACAATAATCAGTATATTTTTATGTCTTACCTTTCTTTAGCTTTGTAACCTTTCATTAGGAATCATTCTTAAACGTTTTAGCCTTGATGTCTGTACTCTTTTAGTCAGTGTTTTCTTGTGTATTTGCGATTTTAAATTGTATGATTTCAACCACCTCTTTGTGTTTGGTTGCAAAATAAAGATAATAATAATAATAACAGGGGAGAGTATGAGATCTCGAAAAGGGGGGGGGTCTCGTCAGCTGGTTTGAACATTTTCTAAACAATGTTGATGCCATTTGGTGAAATCTTAGAAAAGAAATGTACCAAGATATGTTTTCAAAACTTAACCAATTTAACCACTATATTTGCATCAAACATCGAAGCAGTTCCATTTCTAAAATACTTCTCTTCATATCATTGAGAAAACGTCGAAGTTTCCACCAAGATTACATCTTAGCTCAACAAAGTCACGTACAGTTATTCACTATCATGTATATGCTGTACCATCTGAAAGAAGAGATTAACGTACGTGAGAAAATTCATCTGAATACACTGAATACAGAGTCAGTGTACATAGTCATACATACATACATACATACATACACACATACACACATACACACATACACACATACATACATACATACATACATACGTACATACGTACATACGTACATACATACATACATACATACATACATACATACATACATACATACATACATACATACATAGAAATGCATATGGAACTATAAATCAGTCTGTATAAATAGTTGTAAAATCCGACGTTTCGAATAAATATTCTTTTTCAAAGGAAATATTGGCGAGATACAGAAATGTTAGGTTAACACCTGAACATATCTGAATACATACATACATACATACATACATACATACATACATACATACATACATACATACATACATACGTACGTACGTACGTACGTACGTACGTACGTACATACATACGTACGTACGTACGTACGTACATACATACATACATACATACATACATACATACATACATACACACACTCACACACACGTGCGTGCGTGTATGAATCATTACGTGTGTATATACATATCCAGAGTATATTACTAAATGTATCGTGTATACGATAAACATGAATTTATCTTTTTGTTATACTGATATCTCTGGTTGGATCTCACGTAGCTGTTCTTAGCAATACATTCATTACAGTGTGTACATATTCACATTTGTTTGCCAGAGTGCTGCTTAACTTACAATGATTAATTTGATTGCATACATCTAATATTTAGCTTGATCTGTATGCATAATATAGATAACGAATGGCTTATTTTACTTGGTGTACAACCAAACGTTTCATGTGCTATGCTTTTATCTACTTTTACCAGGATCAGTTGACTTTCTCAATGAACTGTGTACACCAGGTAAAGGATTTGCATGGCAAAGTGAAAATGTCAATTGCAAGTTCTATTCTTTGAAGAAATTCATTCATTCATTCATTCATTCATTCATTCATTCATTCATTCATGCATCCATCCCATTCATTCATTCATTCATTCATTCATTCATTCATTCATTCATTCAGCTCTCTTCAAAGAGTTTAGCCCAAGTCAATCTTCTAGGGAAACAACAGAGACAGGACATATGAAATACAACGGGAGGACATACAGTAAACAGCAAAAGTAACTACATTTGGCATAAAATGTTGGTGACAGCCACATCAGAAAGATAACAGCGAAATATTTGCTCCAGAAAACGTAAGACCTTGCTCAAAAATCCAATGCTCAGTGTGGGAATTAACATTGTTTTTGATCGACCTAATTTTCTGAATTTATTATGGCTGTGAGCGTACTTAAAAGGTACTTAAAGGTAACAGCACATACAGGTTACAACAGACGGCCTTTTAAAAGATAAGCTTTGAGTGATTTTGTATGGTATTCATAGTTTTACATTTATGCATCGCTGTCAGTGTCAAAGATGTATCCTACTGCTCTTTTTTGTAGTCTGTGCATTTTTTTCTCGACTTTTACTACATACGCCCCAAAATGTTACGGAAGTCTAGATGAGGGATTATAACTTTTGTAGACAAGAACTCTCAGATCATAGACACCGGAAGATACTTCTTGATGCAGTTTAAGAGGTGAATAATAAGTTAATTTCTGAGCGTAGTTTAAAAAAAAATTTCATTCCGTGAAAAATTTTCGTCGATGTAAACACCAAGTAACTTGTCACATTTTGTAGGTTCAATAGTTGGGTTTTCTAGCTTCAAATCAAATTTTTGGTCTATGAAATGGCGGTATTTTTTGTATTGATTTGGTATTTCTAATATTGAGATACATTCGACTGTCCAACGCCACTTCCACACGTACATTAATAACATTGTGTTCAAGAAGTTCCACTAGAAAACATATTGGAGTAATCTGCACATATTTCTAACTCACATTATTCAAGGTAGAGAGGAATATCATTTACGAACGCAATAATAATTTAAGTCTTTGTAAACTTAGGCACATAAAGGGTTTTAAATCCATCAAGCTAGCTAAACGTTTCATATATGAATACAATATGCAAACAATGTTTCTGTCAACATGTACAGAAATATATAACATATTAATTGAAAGATTGGCAGTGACACTTCGTTTTGTCAGACTATAATACCAGTTTATTACAATGTCTAGCTCTGAACTCAAAACCTGCATGCATGTGATAGATCGAGTAAACATCGGAAGCTAAATGAAGCTATTAAGTGGCCTGTCAAAATAGGGGAGAGTTACCGAGGCTTCAGGTGAATAAGAACAGAAATAGAATTTAAGGCTACAAGATGTGTGTTTGCAGCAAAAATAGAGAATGTTAACCGTTTGTTTTGTTAAAGGTCTTTTTGTTTACAGATAATTAATTGACATTTTATGAGCTGCTCCCACTCGTTTTAGTTGTCTTTTCGTCTATCAAATTTCAGCATGAATAGGTTTATACACAATGCGGCATTCGTGTTTATAAGGTACTATACAATAGTATACTAGTAAATTTATTAATGTTCGTGTTAGTACATGCATCGTGTTAGATTTTCACACGCACATACACCAACTATTGTCTTATTTGACAAGCACACTGCATGTCAATGATGTAGCTATGAGTAACACTAATATTGCCTGGTTATGAGGAACTAGTCGACGTATATTACCACGAGGGCCTTTAGGTTGCAACTATAGTTCCGGAGACTGAGAGCCAAGGGAAAGAACTGCTTCTTAAGACCTATAACATGTATAACAGAACACGATATTCCGTCGAGCTACAACCATGACAACGTAGAATTTTTTGACGGCGACCGAACATAGCTCTACTGTGTCCTCTTAACACTTGCAAGCATTGTTTCATTTTGATTCCTCACAAAAATTTGGAACTCTTCTTTCCCCAGCATGAACACAAAATCTTACCAGTTTATGAGGCAACGCTGAGCCCCTTCCGACAGTCTGCAAATGACGATAGCACATAGCACAGCATGGTATAGTGTAGGGCTCCTGTGCTAGTTCTAGTGCTATTGCCCTAGGGCATATAGAAAACTAGTACCCGATGTATGCAAATTTAGGTCAATATGGGAAACTAGCCCATACCATGTGGCATGATCTAAGCCAATCACTGAAGGCTGTAAAAACGGTAACAGGGCGTTCATTCAGAATGAACAGAGGGCACTCCGTATAGTGCACACATCCACAAACGCTGAACATTCAAAACTAGTGATACTATTCAAATATCAAAGAAAGGCACCCTAATGGGTTATAGCTAGATAGTTCATGCTAATAATAAGTATTTAGGTGTAGCTTTGTAGTAGTAAGTCAATGAGGGAAGAGGCGTTAATAAGTTAATAATGCAAATCACCGCAGTTATTTTCAGAGTGCAATCTGATTAAAATCCGATGTAGATGTCGGCTAATCGTGCATTGCTATCTTACCATCGTTATTTAGCTTGAATTGACCTTCGTAGTACATGTTTACGTTTTTAGCCTGATCGCCTCCTCTACGCTAAAAACGTAAACATGTAGTACGAAGGTCAATTCAAGCTAAATAACGATGGTAAGATAGCAATGCACGATTAGCCGACATCTACATCGGATTTTAATCAGGCGATCAGGCTAAAAACGTAAACATGTACTACGAAGGTCAATTCAAGCTAAATAACGATGGTAAGATAGCAATGCACGATTAGCCGACATCTACATCGGGTTTTAATCAGATTGTCTCAGAGTGCTACCAGAATAACTGTAATGATAGTAATGCCACAGTTTTATCAAATCTGATATCCACTGGAGTTAAATAATTGGACCTTGTCTCATAGGCAATTTGTCACAAAGTTTAAACATAATCTAGCCATGGAGTTTGAGATACACGGCATACTGATAGACGGACGGACGGACAGACAGACAGGCAGGCCGGTGGACAGACAGACAGACTGACAGACAGACAGACAGGGGTGAAAACATAACCCCAGTCCAAGTCATGTTGGCGAATGTACAAATTGCTATACAAAAATGTTTCTTAATCTAGCCATGGATTTTGCACTGAAGGACAAGTGATTTGTTTGAAACATGTCTGTTTCTCAAACAAAAATACCAGAGAACTTGTATGAAAAATTTTCTGTGGAATAGATAACTTTAGTGTTTCTGGACGTAAGCTAGTTATTTTTTTCATGTAAGCGCCTGGCACCTGATTTATGCTGTGTTATAGACGCTGCCTCATTTTGGGGTAACATAGATTAATCGGCCTTTTCTCTCCTGATCATCTGCCCTATGATGTAGTGCAAACCTTCTACATCATTAACCTAGTTCAAGATCACTGCAATGACAACGAAACCTGATGAATCGTACCAGCGGTGTAGTTTCTGTCAATGAACACTCATTTTAATCTACTTACAGATTATTGATGTGATGTAATTACACAATGTTGAGGTCACAGTAAGATTACAAGCTATTTTTGTATTTGAAAACATGATTACACGAAACTAAGTCCTTGTCAACCCTTGTCCTTTCCAGTGTTGTTTTTGCAAGAGTCAATGTCAAGATTAGATATAGTGTTTTCTACGACGTGTGATATGTAATATATGTAGCTTTGTAGTCTTTATTACAATATATGACATGTGATATTGTCGCAAAAATAGTATTCAAAACATATGAAAATAACATATGAAATAGCAAGACAAGTATAATACATTCTATGCCAGAAGGGCATCCATGACAGTTACCTTGACTACTTTGTTGCGACTTTAAAAACATTGACAAACGATTATGTGAGAATGGCGAATTAAAATTCATACGCTTGAATGTCTGGAAAACAATTAATATGAATATAATGCTAAGAATGAACCAACTTAGGCTTGGGTGCCAAATTTACTTCTTAAGTCTTCAACAGGATGTCAAATATTAAAACGTGTTAAAAGAGATTTTGCACGATTACATATGAACCGACACCTGTCCATTCCTCTTAACGATGAACAGATCGAAGTCATAACTGAAACGTGTTTTGTCATAAATTTAGTGATCTATTATAAACACAAACCCTATTTGATATATCTAGTTTTAAAAGTGACTGATGGACACTTTGTCATATTCTCCTCTTTCCTGTCAAGCACGTGTCTGGGCTGGTACAATCCACATCTGTTACAAAGCTAGAAATAGCTAAAACGCTTTAGATTGTCAGTTTGCAGGTTTGTTATAGGTTGGACAATTTCGTATTTATTAAAAAGGTAATTTGTGAGTACAGTAAAGGTTAGCCACGAAAATATGTTGGACGCTTGCGTAAATGATTTATTTTGATTTTAACACGTCCGTAGTATGGTTTCATCAGCCACCAAACCAGCTATCGATGTTGAAATCAAATTTGCTGATACTGCTCGTGGGCGTAGCTAGCAATACTTATACTTTCTGCCTTCATGTCGTATCGTATCACCAGACATGAATTGTTGAAATAGCTAGAACCAGTCTTATCTCTTCTCTTCTAAAGGATATCGGTATAGAGTTTACAATCTTTAGACGACTCCTTAACAGACATTACACAGTGATTTCAAGAAGCTTCATCCTGATAAAAAAATTGACGATTCACCGTCTCGTTTTCTTGTATTTTCACATATGGTTTTACACAGTATTCGGTGGCCATATTGGATTCTACAGCCATATTGCATGGCGGCCATAATGGATTCCAGAATGACTCAATTTTGATATCAATTTGACCTCTATTTCAAAAATTGGTTCAGTAATCCCAGAGTTCTTTTCTTTCCTGCTTTCACCTAGATATGGGTTTGAGTCTTCCTGACTTTCAAAAAAGTCTCATTTTGTAGTACATCTCCTTAATGGATTTTTCATTAAACTTGTCAACGTACGCAACAGTAGCTTATGGTAAAATTATTGTAATCTTTATGGCAATTGGCAACGCTTTCAAAATTATCCTTAAAAATAGGATATGCAGCTACTGTACCATTTTAAAGTCAAAATATGAACACGTGATTATCGGTTTGAGTGTTCTGTCAATCATGTCTACTCTATCGATCTGTCCAGGCTGTTGCGTGTACAACAAGTACTAGGTACTATGGTGAACTATTCTTACAATTAATTGATTTATAAACAATTCCTCGACTAATGAACCGGTAAAAATGTTGCTTCAATGACAGAATAGCTACTAGCAGAAAAGAGATAGATATAGTGAAATTCTATAGGACAGATTGCAGTATAGTTCAGGAGTGGAGTAGAGTGGAGTGGAGTGGAGTGGAGTGGAGTGGAGTGGAGTGGAGTAATAAGAGTACAGTAGATTAGCGTAGAATATGGTAGAACCGTATCTATTAGACAAAGGTAGGATAGGATAAAGGTACAAAGGTAGGATAGGATAGAGAGGAGTAGAGTAGCATAGAGTATCGTAGGGTAGAACAGTTTAGACAAGGTAAAGTACGGTAGAGTATGGTAGAAAGGTATAGAGTAGAGTAGAGTAGAGTAGCACAGAGTAGAGTAGCACAGAGTAGAGTAGCACAGAGTAGGGTAGAACAGTATAGAAAAAGGTATAGTAGAGTAGAGTAGAGTAGAGTAGCACAGAGTAGAGTAGCACAGAGTAGAGTAGCACAGAGTAGGCTGAAGAGTATAGTATATTCTTATTTATAAGTTGACATCGCATAACGTTAATGCAAGCTGTAGCTATATGATGTACGTTATTAATGAAGCTCATATCTAAATATTACTTTATTGCAATTGGTGATTAAATGGTTTTAGTTATATATATCATAACCTTCCTTAGTGTATCAATTGTATGTGGATTATTGGAAACAGATTGGTGTCCAATGTGACAGCTAAGTGTGAAACGACTAGCCGATTGACGTTGTATGGTAGAAGAAATTGGCAACGAAAACAGGTGGCGTTGGTAGTATGTCAAAGTTCAACCATTTATCAACTCATGAGATACAGGCTAGTAGTGCGCATGTTTTTTTCTCCAAAAACAGATGCTTGGGTAATTTACTACAAAACCAGAGTGACTTTAGAGTTTTTATTAGGGTGCACGAGGCTTTTATCACCTCAACAATTTTTGTAGAATTACATGAAAAAACAAAAGTACAGACACTGATCGCGCGCATATACAGGTTCACATTTTATCTCACTGTGAACACAACATTTTGTGTTTGAATCTCACCAGACAGTGATGTTGATTTATGTTTAAAGTGATATAAATATATCATTTTAGATGCATGCCTGCTATCTGTGTCTCTATATTTGTTTGCGTAATTCTTAACAAAAAACGTTGTGTGAGACGTTAAAAATATCATACCACCTAATTGAAACTGTATAGTCACTCTGGTTTTGTAGTACTTAGTGCCTGTTGAACAAACAAGGTTCTACAGTAAGTAATTACGAGTACGCTTCGCCTGTTCAGGTCGACAGGCTTTTGTCAAACTGTTGGTTTGCTAGTTGTACAGCCTGGCGGAAGCGTAATTGGAATCCTTTGTCGTGTAAGGTCCGTGACTAACGACGGCCAAGTGAAATCCTAATCTATCTAGAGATGAAATGATTCGTTTTTTGACGTAATTTCAAACTATGAATCCGTATTAAGCGAGCAACATTTAGAATGGCAATTGAATGCAATATATTTAAGATGTATGGAAAGTAAGAAATGAAGATTTTGCCTAATATTGATATTCTATTCGACATCTAAAATAGGTACACGTATATCACTTGGCAAGGTTTGAACTTGGATGTGACAGGTTTAAGATTTTGAAGCCCTTTTATTTTAACATGAATATGTCTTTACAGACGACGTCACGTCAAATCATTATCTGGCTTTCAAGGTTTTAAACTAAATGGTTATTTCTAGCATCTCTCGAATATGTATTCATTCGCCTTTAACCTTTGTGTGATTGATTAGAATTATGCACAGATGTGACATAAACATTCTTGCATAATCCATAGGATACATAATAATAATCTACTAGTATATAAAGCTGTTGATTTGGATGTAACAGGTTTACGATTTTAAAACCAAAGTTCTTTTATTCTAACACGAACATGTCTTTAAATACGACGTCAAACATTGTCTAGCCATCAAGGTATGGTTATTTCTAGTTCTCTCGAATATTTATTCATTCGCCTCTAACCTTTGTGTGATTCATTAGAATTATACACATGTGACATTCTTGTATATTCCATAGGTTACATAATGAATCTTTAAAAAGCTGTCTGTTGATTTTAAGACTGAAGTCAAAAGATACCTATCATCAATATGTGTATTAGGTTATAGGACAAAGTTGTATATTTTAATCACAAACGTACGCAGATGCTAAAATGATATTTCTATTTTCCACTTAACAAATTTGGTATGTGTAACAATCTGCTCAATGTGTTCGGTTCACTGAATAACGTGTACTTCACAAAGATGTATTGCTTATCTTTAAACCTTGCTGGAAAGACATTAAAAAAATATTTTGTTTGCTATGTAGTTTAATCAATGCTATTACACATCACTGACGCTACGGATGCTGCCATTGGCTATTACAAGGCCACGTGACATTTCCTTCTAAAAACATCTAGCTACGAGCGTCCATTTTTCCTCAATAACAGGAAAATATCGTCCCCCCAACAAGATATTGAATGACATTAGTACACATTGTTTCTGTTAAGTTATATGATATTTTGTCTGGTCTACTGAAATAAGCAATTCATGATAGCAAAGGGCAATATCATGATTAACTGCAAACCCTTGGGTTTATATTTACGACAGTACTATATTATAGATATAGTACTGTCGTAAATATAAGCCCGAGGGTTGGCAGTTAATCATAAAAGACAGATATATAGATAATATATATAAATATGTATAAGTTAGCCTTGGTTTCAAGCATCATCAATATCATGGGCACCATCCGCTGGAGGCAGGCAATGAATTATCAAACAGAATTAGGTCAATTGTGCATTTGGACAAATATGACCCATACTCTGAGGAAGTGTCTTTCAAAATAAAAACTATGTTCAGAAAGATGTATTTAGTAGTAAAACCACAGGCCTCGTTGCTACAATCATGCGGACCTATTTGCGACAGTCATGCGGACTTATTTGCGACAATCGTGCGGACCTATTTGCGAAATAATGCGGGCACGAGCTGAACATAATGGTCTGACTAGCGAGATTTCTTTGAAGGGCAACTTATAATTATCTGAATATGTCTTCCTTGTAATGAATGTAAATAAATAAGTAAACAAATACTCATATGTCAAAAGTCTTTCAAACAGTGATATTTATGATACTTAATTAGAATCATTTAATCTCATTTCTCATAAACTGACTCAGCTACAAGGTGTAAAAAAAACTAATACCTTCTAGCAACCGCCTGAAATTCATTTGAACACAGTATGAATTAGATTTACACAAGTAGCGTATACACTCAATGACATTCATACACACTCCATAAATAACGTTTTACATTATATCAGACAACCTCTCCACGAGTATTATGCGAATAACTCAACTTAATTAGATTCACCCAGTACGTGCTAGCTCTTTTTCAGAGTGCCTTTGCTCAATGTAGTACATGTGATAAGTAATCTTCTGATAATGTCTCAGGGTTCGTTCCAACTCAGATCCCAGTGTGTATTGCAAATGAATATGTAATGGTTATTGATCATTATGCTAATGTTAAGGGTGATATCCATGCATCATTTAAGAACGACCGAAAACAAAAATTATTCAAATAGCAATACTTTATCATTAAATCCACGCCTCTACGGGTTTTTGTAGCTACACATGCTCAGATATACTTGTAACCATGTACAGTTGACTTATAGGATGAAATTTATTTAAATTAAATCAAATATAGTGCTTAATTCAATTTCTGCAAACTTTTAAGATTTGTTAACTTCTTCATATATAGTTAGTAAACCTAAAATACTATGTTGTTAACTACTGATTAAGATATACAGTAATGTCTCATTTAATATTATAATCTTACTTTTCGTGTCACATTTGCACATTGAGAATACTTGTTTTCATTTATTTTTTCATTTGATTTTAATTTGCTAATAATGCCAATCTTCCCCCTGTTTAAATTCTATTTTTATTTATCACAATAGTAAGGAGCTAGGTATACTCACATTACCAGATTTTTGTTGATGTAAATATTTTCACTGTATTGTAACACGTAGTGTTTGTTTAGGCCTAACAAAACAGTTGTTTGGTTCAGGTTACCCGACCACACCTAGTTTTTCATACGTATTTGAGAATAAAATAATAAAATCGCGAAAACTGTGAAGTCTCGCAAGAAACAGCGGATGCGGAAACTGACATCAACTTTGAAAAGACAATATAAAACTGTTCTTCCAATCTGTAATGGCTATACGTCTGATGGGAAGAAACCAATAACACAGACCATATGGAAAACAACGGAAAACATAACTACCTGAGCTAGACACTCACATATGGAATACATACATACATACATACATACATACATACATACATACATACATACATACATACATACATACATACATACATACATACATACATACATACATACATACATACATATATATATATATATATATATATATATATATATATATATATATATATATATATATATATATATATATCTCCACCTATTCTAAAATTTAGATAGATAATATACTATACATGACTTTGTTGTTTGAAGGACAACATTGTCACTATACGTGTAAAACAAAATAATGGTGGAAGGTATTTAAATCCCAAGACAGCATATAATGGATGATTGAATTAGAAAAGTATCGTTGCACGTGTTCATTTAAATAACAATATATTTAATGTACAAAGTTGAAAAGAGAAAGAGATTGAAAATTGTTGCATTCAGCAACTAATCGAGTTCAGCCTATATTATATTGATAATATCATCACATTACACCAACAGTCTTCGTACTGTACATCAATGTGTCTCTACCAATGCTACTTAAAGGGACGCAGCTGAATTTTTTAATCCTTGCATTAGTATAGAGCGTGGCATAATACTTCCCCAGTGTGCTCTTTATTACATTTAACTGTCGTACAATTCCGCCTTCCGCTTTTGATCTCAAAGTGATTTATCAATTTTTTATCTCAACATCGTACCAACCTCAACACCCAAAAATCTCTTTCTTTGCTGCTACGAAGGTGCAACTTTAGGATATATACTTTAGATTTTATTTTAAGTTTTTTCTTGTCTTAATCTTTCATATTATTTAGATCATTCGCTCATTTTATTGTCATAAAGTTTTATCTTTATTCTACCGCATTTAATTTGATAGAGTTATCATTTTTATTTTCTGTTGTTGGCTAATTTGATTTTGATAGCATATTAGTATTTATTATATATCAAAACATGTCATTTCCCTCCACTGATGCATAACTCTATCATATGTCGATAATAATAAACGCCATTATATCATTCTTTAGATGATTTTTCATGAGTGAGCTCTGAGAAAGAATACGTGTATTTCTCGTCTTGGTAATATGTATTACTAATGTACCTCTGGTTGTGACAGTACTCTGCTGTACTGGTGGATAATCTTGCGATCTGAAGGATCAAAAGTCAATATTTGTGTTGTAATATTTACAATACATACCAAGTGAATGGGGAATGAATATCAACAGTTTTTATTGTACTTTTTTTACTTGACTAGATTGCCTAAATATTAGGTTATCTCACAAAAAATATTTTGATAAGGTACTCATTTGCTCGTATATCGCACGTAGGCAGTGTAAGCTTCCCTTTCCCATGTGTTCCATGCGATCCAATCTGGATGAATGTTAAGATAGCGTGTGTATATTGAGGCGTGTAATAAGGGTTATTCTAGTATCATGTTTATATTGGGGCATGTAACAAGGGTTATTCTAGTACCATGTGTTTATTGAGAAAGTTATTCTAATATTAAGTACATATCGAGGCATGTAATAAGGGTTATTCTTGTATTATGTTTATATTGGGGCATGTAATAAGGGTTATTCTAATATCGAGTACATATTGTGGTATGTTATAAAGGTTATGATGGTATCGATTGGATATCGATGCCTTTTATGAGTTATTTTTAGTTTTCATATTGAGTGTAATTCTAGTGCTGGCAAGAGACCTAGTGATAGCGAATTGCTATTCCAGTAAGACAACTGCACTTTTCAGTATCCATGCACAGCATAGAAGAGTCGATAGTTTGTTTCCTTATTTGATTCTTTCATAATACTGACTGGCCGACCACTATGAATAAAAAACAACATTTTTTGGAAACATTTGTCCAACGCTAGTTGCCACAAAAACGTAAATGTATGAATGAAACTTCAGAGAAAACCATTGCTTAGCGTATCTATAAAATGTCTCAAATATGGATGTGCATTGTACACATTTAAGCTAGCAGCAGATAATTTTGCGGGGCGAGTTAATAAATAGAAGAACAATGACCATAAATAGGAAAACAGATGGTACCAAGTAATACATTTATTTAGCTGATCTAGTGTTTATTTGAAGGCAGATTAATATCCACATATTGCATGTGATGGTGGGCAAGAATATAATCGTTGTCTATATCTTGTTCAATTACGTTAACATGGATTTTAGACGAATTTCACATTACTTGACTATTGTTTCCATATTTTCCAATAACCCCATGCACATAGATATCTCCCAAACGACAAATGAAATAATACATATTATACTTAAACGTTCATTTGAAACAAAACTAGAAAATTCAGGTCGACATCAGCAAGTTTTCACTACTCCTATATTTGATAAAGAGTACAATGATAACTGTTGTATCGTTTTATTGCCGACTTTGAAACACCGAAAGTTGCCGCTTCCGCGCACTTGCCTTTGAAGTGCGGTCGCCACCAATTTTTTGCAGGTTGTTAATGAGTCCATGTTGGTATGATTGATATATTTTTAGATCTTTCAGTACTTTCACTTAGAAAATAGTTAGAATAAAATGCTGACGCCAAAATATACTACTTATAATGGCATAGCTTTAAACTTTCGTAAACTGGTCGCAAAAGAACGGAATAAAAGCATGCGTAATTAGCGTTTCCTTTTTATTAAGGACACCTGATAATGATTTTTATCTTACGGAAGTTGAATTCACGTATAAAACCCTTTTGGATCCCAGAAGGAAGTATTAAACTCGTGCAGGTGTTCTCCAAAACTGTTGCACTGAGCAGTCACTGCAAATCTCTCCAGCGAAAATATCGTTATGATCAAAAACCCTTTAAGGAGAAAGTGTGATGACACAGGTATAAAGAAATAGGGAAGGACAGCTTATTGTAAGCAAATGGATATTCATGAACTTGTATCAATTCACCTTTATCACTTATGAGCATCTTATCATCTTTGCATAGTCTTTGATGTTGTTACGAAAGTCTGTCCAATTTAAACAAAAACTTGTGTATGCTTGGATGTGACATATTTACTTTCAAGTGGCCCTACAGCAACCGTTTGGACAGGATTAGGTTTCCTTCATTTAAATTTGCACGTCGTTATTTCCATAGGGAAAAATTCAAAGTTCACCAGACGCAGACGAGACAAACATCATTCTACTTGCATTACAATACAATATCGACTCAGTCTGGCTGATGAATACGATGAAAGTTGAAAACGAACATCGTTCAAAATATTTATCTTTTACTGTGTTATAGCGAGGTTTAATCTTCTGAGTTTCACAGATTCAATATCAATTTAGGTCATCCATACAATTGAAATATGTCTTTACTTTATGATGATGTTGTGTTGAGTCTGTCAAATATTTAATATTTTCATATATTGATGAGAGTCGTTGTTCGTCTCGTGTTACATAATTATAGCGGGCACTTTTTTTATTGCATTCATTGAAAAATGTTTCAACCATCTTAATTAGGGACTAAAAGAGATATGTGAGGTGATATAGTTTTACATTACCATCCCTGAAGGTGAATTGTTTGGATAATAGCCATCAAATAACATCATTATATAGCAGTATCACTCAGATTGTCTCCCTCGTTCCAATTGAAACATGATAGGTTGTGAAGAACGTGGCAAAATTTGGAATATTGCAAACTATAGTGAGACTGTAAACATGAAGCAGTGTTATGTTATGTTATGTTATGTTATGTTGTTATGTTATGTTGTACTATGTCATGTTATGTTATGTTATGTTATGTCATGTCATGTTATGTAGGTGACTAGATTACTGCGTAGAGTAAAGATTTGTAGATGTAGCAATTATGTTTTTTTTCAAAATCATTTTGTTTTCTATATTTTGATTGAATAACAATTTTGGTTACATTTACTTTTACCTGGGGTATGTTTGATTTATTTTCGTTATATATTCGTAACTGTTATATATAACATACAAGAATGATAATGGAATGTATTCATATCCCCAGTGCCAAATACCACGTTCTTGTCACATGCTACGACTAGTCATTCAAGTTCAGGGTCATGAATACAATGATACATTACACGATAATATTCTGAGCTAAATTTTCATGAATTCGTTCAATCAATCAATCAATCAATCAATCAATCAATCAATCAATCAATCAATCAATCAATCAATCAATCAATCAATCAATCAATCAATCAATCAATCAACCAACCAACCAACCAACCAATCAATCAATCAATCAATCAATCAATCAATCAATTATCAAATCAAAAATAGTTATAAATGGCCTGAATCAAGTACACAGTAATGTGCAAAGTTGCTTCAGTAAATGAATTCCAAAAAGCGAGTTTCTTATGAGTTGGTGACAAGCGTAGTTCAACAGGTAGGCTGTTCCATATTGATCCCTAACAAACATGTAGTAATTACAAGGAAGCCTTCCAGCATTGCAAGATATAGTTATGGTTTAAACTAAGTATGGATCGAGTTAGGCACATCATGGGCCTATCATTACATGTATTACTATTATGACACTACACCTTGTAAGTCAATCAACATGCACGTATCATAGCAAACATATAATTATAATTGACTACCTCACCTATCAGTTGGAATTCAGATATATATTGGAATTGATAAAACACGACGATTAGTAGAATTTGAACATTGGGTCAATTACCAAACCTCATTAACTATACTCAACAGTAAATCAACCAAGAACAGATGGTTGAGTACGAGTATGTGCAAAACTGAAATCAAGGTTGCATCGATTAATATATATATATATATATATATATATAGTTTTTAATATATAAATATAGTTTTTATAAACTATTGCGCTCTGCCACTGCGGTATAGAGCACTGTCTTAGCAGATTGATACTCACCGAGTTATATATATATATATATATATATATATATATATATATATATATATATATATATATATATATATATATATATATATATATATATATATATATATATATATATATATATACACAACAACTGGTTTCTACTCTCTAGGTGGCTGTATATATAGAGTGCAGACAATAGAAATATCATCACTATTGTCTATGTGTTGGTGGGTTGGTGCTGTGTGTGTGAAGGTGTTGGTTGTTATTGTGTGAGGTATTGGGTGCGGAGAAGTAGGTGTTGGCGGGTTGTTACATGTCGGGCTTTGATGTTCCGTTAGTTAACGGGTTTAGTTTAGGTGATAGATGCTCTATTGAAGTTGGACAAATAAAACTTATTCTCGTGCATTTAGATATCAACTCAGTTCTTTTGCTTAGTGTGGAGTTTTTGTCTGCTTTAGTAATGGTTAGTTTTTCGGTTAAACACAGGTTGCATCGTTTTGTTTTATTGGTGTATGCTTGGGCTGTCTTGCTAATGGACAGGATACGGAAAAGGGCTCGTTGTTTCTTTTCAGTTTCCAAATGGGTTTTGATAGTTCTGTGCTGTTTTCGTGTTTTTCATGTTTGAATGACTGTTTGTGGTTGGCGTATCTCTGTTCGAAGTTGTTCTCTGTTAGACCGATATATACTTTAGTTTGGTTTTTTCCAAGGACGGTGGCTTGGTATATGATGTTTTCCGTTTGGCATTCGCCGTTCAAAGGGCAGGTGTCCTTCTGTCTGCAATTACATGGTTTTTGAGTGGGTTTAGTTTCACTGTTGGAGATGGTGGCGTTGTGCGCTTTGATTATGGCAGCCATGTTTGGCATGCAGCTATAACTGACTTTGACATTGTTTCTGTTGAATATTTTGTGTAACTCGGAGTCTGCTGGGAAATGTTTTGCGATTAGGTTGAGGAATCGTTTGCCTACATTGGTGGCTACATTTTTGCTATATGGTGGGTTGAACCAGATGGTGTTTCTATTTCTGTTTTTCTTGTTTTTCTGTGGTGGGGTGCTGGTGTACGCGATGTTCTCTTTGTAGCCGCTGGTTTTTAGTGCATTTTGGTATACTGGCGCTGCCTGGTTGAAGATGTGTTCGTCGGATGATATGTCGGAAATTCTACGGCCGATGGCTGTCGATATATTCTTGATGATGCTGGGTGGGTGGTTAGATTATATATATATATATATATATATATATATATATATATATATATATATATATATATATATATATATATATATATATATACAAAAAACGCAGGAAATGAATGTGACTTCAATATTTCACTAAACTCCCCGTGTCACTAATTTTTGGGATTTCGAACTTAATAGGGTCGGAAAGGAAAAGATTATTTAAGAGAATTTCGTGTGTGATGCGCGCGATATTAAGTACTATGAACTCTATTTCCTATGTTGTTAGGCCAAAATGTACATTAGAAGTTAATAAAGTCAAAATCGGTTCTTGCAAAGTTAAGATCTAAATGTTACAAAATCTCATTCTTAAGTGGTTTCAAACATGAACTGCACACTTTTCATACCCATATATTTAGTATTAGAAATAGGCAGTGCAGTGATTAAATGTCAGGGTATAATTTACAGACTCTTGTCTCTAAGGTATGATAACCATCGTGACAATGTCTTAATTGCAGAATATATCAATCATACTTGACTTAGCAACATTTCCAACACATTCATCATTCTATATATACCTTAACGTTAAAAACCAATTTAACTTGGCGGACTTGTGGAGTATATCAAATGGTTGGTACATGTTGTAGAATTTAATATGTCATGAAAACGCACGTTTACATAATTGATTCTGCTATTCTCGAGATATGTGACAGAATGTTCAAAATCACAATTAGTATACTAGTACCTTTCTCGATTTTTCATCAATATTGGTTGCACCGGCTGGTGTAATTATATTATTCCCCAATATTTATTTTCGTTCAACTGGAAAATACCCACGGCCTCAGCGATTATATACGAGGTCCATAAGGTCACTCGTACTTTCCTTGCTGAACGAGGAAAATATTGAGAAATAATATAAAAAATGATATAATATTGTAAAATTACGATTGTTCGTCAAGTCCATACCTGAGCCTACCTGTTCATGTGGACAGATTATAAATTAATGCACAGTATAATATATCATTCTCATACATGCGGGCAAATTGGAATTTCTTTAAAAAATTATTTTTAAAAATGACACAAGATATGGTCAAAACATTTATGGTTCAATATGTTTTACACATGATTGTTTTATTTCAACAATGATGTATCGATACTGTTATATGTACACGTGAATTGAGTATGATCAATCAATCGATCGATCTATCAATCAATCAATCAATCAATCAATCAATCAATCAATCATATTTCTATATCGTCGATTTCTAGAGCAATGTTCTGTTCAGTAGCGCTGAATGTCTAAACCACACCATATGCTTTGGTGAACAAATAAGTATTCAGTTTGTACCATAGCACCGTGTGTTCTTTTTAAAACATTAATACACAAAGTCGTGCCAGGTCTCTTGTTTAGAGTTCGTGAATGTTATTTTTTTCGGTCTATGCATAACACTCTCTAAATATGAGAAAAACATCCCATGATGATAGGTGCACTTGACGAGCCGTAAACAACAGCATTTTTTTTGATAATTTAAATAACAGAATTCATGAAATTGTCTACTACTTTCTGTAACTGTAGCAAAACGTAAATAAGTTTAAAAAACGACATTAATTCGCGGTCAAGACTATGCGTTCCTGAGATTTTCAAGGGCTTTGTTTCGAATTCTTCAAAATCCGATGATTTTTAATGGTCTCTCGGTTATAAACATGAGTAAAATAACAATTTCAGTGCTATAACTGCTAGAGTTCGATCGTATTGTGTGTTTGAAATTCTCTCGTGTGGACGTGCTGTCACTAGAATTAATTGACAAGTGTCGTCTAAAACATTCATGTTCTGTCATGTTTAACTTCAAATATAAACGTACATCTAATCGCCATTTCATCAATCAATAATGACGTTGTCACTCCGAGTAACGATACGTCATATTCGTATAGTTTTCCAAACCAAGCTTAACGTTTGATTTCTTAAAGGTCTGTTTTTGCATTAGTACATTACCCTTAAAGAAATAGCAGCATTGAAATTGATGAACAAATAAATCTTTCAATACAAAGTAATAAATTTGTCTATGGCAATCAATCGCTACACTTTAAATCCATGACAAATTTAATCATGTACCACTTTCAATATTTTACTGTCCAACAAAACTGGCCCGTGAGTACTTGAGCAAATGGTAAATGACTCATTGGACTCTGAGTGGTACATTCTAATCCTCAATATTATAGAGAAGTACCGGTTACTTTTCTTGCCCTGAGATTTTTCTGCTATTTGTTCTGTATGTACCGAGTACATTCATGTACATTTGAAAGTGACAAACAGACAGATAGACAGACAGACTGACAGACAGACAGACAGACACTGCCAGAGAATTGACAGAAATTGACAATGTGTCTATGTATGTTTGGATGCGCACGTGCGTGTGATGGTATCATTTTAATGTTGTTGTTGTTGTTGTTGTTGTTGTTGCTGTTGATATATTCCGTGAACGCCCTTATACACACAACAGGGAAAACAAGGATCATATTGCATTATGAATTTTAAAAAATGTATGTTGCCCTGTGAGGCTATGTGAGACACGTTTTGATTTTTCTACATGGATCCGTTAATGAGCACACCTGCTCTTATAATCCTCGCTTTGGGAAATCTACAGCTCAGCTCAAGACAAAAAATGATTTAGGTTTGCCGTGGGTAAGGATAATAGTAAGTTTCTATAGCGCTTAGTACCAAACGTTTATAACAATAAGTGTACAAACGTACTTTCTTTGAAAACCATTCATTTGTCATTCATTATTGATTCTCAAAGTAAGGTTTTTGAACCAATATTAAATTATCAATCAATGAACATTAGGCAACAACTGCACATTGGTTATATTTTCCCTATGTTGTCCATGATATGACAACTTTCATTTCCATTATACAGACATTTAGAAACTCGCTTTGTTCTATTTCCATACCAAGTCATAAAAAGTGTTCCGAAAAGATCACATCAGTGAGAGGCGAACACCACACCAGGAAATAAAGACAATTTTGTAATGTTTGGGTTCTTGAAAGTCATTTCATGATTTTGAACTTCGTGCATTTCACGTGATTGCCAAGAAAATTGAATCTTGCTTTACATTCATTATGATCCATTGTTGTCAGATAGGGGTCATCATATATACATATGTATATTAAAGATGAACATATGCGTGACTCCTAAGTGTTTATTATCTTCAAATAAATGCATGTACATATATTGTTCATCTAATAAATATGCATGTCTGCTAACTCCCATTAGGCAACGTTGGACCACCGTTAGGGCAATGAATGTCAATTAGGGTTTTGTCAATTGCGTGAAATTCATATGATGTTAAATCATGAAACGGCTCCCCAAAATCCAACATTTATGAAAATGCCCTTATTTCCTGGAGAGTCGTTCCCATTCAAATATAAAGGTACATTGGCAAACATAGTTTACAATGTCCAAACGGCAAACTCTCCTCTAGAGCAATTCTCTAATCCCCTATGTATCATTTGATGTATGACAGCACATCTCTTGATGTATGACGACATTTAAAAAGATCTCGATTACAATCTTGTACTTTACTTCAAACTTTACCCCAGAGACGATAAAAGAACGTTCTTATTCACCCTGTCAAATGTTACCATGGAAACCAGTACCCTATAGGTTTTACATTCATGTCTACTTGACATCTAGAGTTTGTGAGTGAAAATCGTGAACACTTTACCAATAGGTGTGTTTGTGTTTGTTTGTTTGTTTGCTTGTTTGTCTGTGTGTTTGTGTGTGTGTGTTATGTATGTATGTATGTATGTATGTATGTATGTATGTATGTATGTATGTATGTATGTATGTATGTTGTATGTTGGAGTTCCTGAGTGAGTGTCTTTGGGTGGATGGGTGAGTTGGTGGATAGATGGATGGATGGATGGATGGATGGATGGATGGAAAGAGGGAGGGAGGGATGGATGGATGGACGGATGGACGGACGGACAACAGACATACATACATACATACATACATACATACATACATACATACATACATACATACATACATACATACGGACATATGTATCTGATGTATGAATGTATTGCGTTTGTATGCCTATTTCTGGTTTTATTTTGTTTCGTTTCGTTTTTGCCAAGCAGACTGTATATAATGTATGCGGAATGTAATAATTAGCACATTACAAGTATATAAGTACATAAAATGCAATAACTTGAGTAAAACGTTTGTGGTTCTATTCTTACCAGTAAAACATTACAGAAAACCGTGGACAACACCAGCTGGACTATAACTTGATAATATGCATTATTACTAAGATGTTAATAAGATTGAACGATACATACATTTAACAGGGTGAAACCTTCGAATTAGTCATACAGGGCATGAATCTCACGACTTTGACTTAACAAGTTTGCGCTTGGATTTGACAGCATTAGTTTCGGCTCAGTTAACATATTTCCGACACACCTGCTTTGTTTGTGTCCTGTCCACTACATTTGTTTACATTGAATGCTATCCCCAATAACAAACATTATCAATAACACTTTCCCAAGCATCTCGTTGTGAGAAAGATAAAGGGCCGCTGCGCCAAAATAAAATGAAATTACTTTGGATTGATGAACGTGTATGGGGTGTCTAATGGGATTTTATAACTCGCTATTAAACTCTTTACTAGTATTGTTTTCACATCAACGTATCAAAACATGCAGTTTCAATAATATTTCATATATTTCAATAATTCATCATACATCCAGGATAAATGTTAGTTTGCCAAAATATCAATGAATTGAGACTTTTGTTGAATAATCAATCGGAATGCAAAAGCAAGTGTTGTAAGAGTAGTTGTCATCGGTGTACCCAAAATTACTCTCTCGGCGTTTGCGTAAATGATTTTGTTGGGGTTGACTCTTCATATGCACATGTGACTTTCAGGAAATGCGAACTGAATGTTAGAATTAGCTGCGAGCAAATTTAGTAACAATATACCATACATCTTAAAAACAATATAGACAGAACGGGAAATGGACTACATTGTACTGGGAAAATTCCTTTTTCTTGAAAATATATATCCGTACCATTATTGCCCTGTCTATATAGCCAGGCTTAAAGGTTGATTCTAATTGTCGGTATATTTGCAGTCTTTGAGAACGCCGTGATGTTGTCTAAAAACACAAAATGTTTTAAACGAGTTGGTAAGTCAACCTAGCATCTGACACGTACTAAGAAGCTTTAAGAGAATGGCGTAGGTTGAGAACACTGCTGACAAGAAACATCGTTCACTCCCCGGGTACAAATAAATATTTTATTTCGTCTTCAGTTAAGATGTAATGACATCATAACGAGGGTCCCTATAGTCGTAAAGATGGGTATAAGTGTGATAATTTCACTGCAAGTTACGACTGTACGGAAATATAAAGTAATATAATCTTATTAAAGTGAACTGCATAATCCTGCATCAAAAATACCCCGATTGACGTGTATTAAGAAAATATTTAATGTCTTTTTTATCTTACAGATGTTATGGAAATACTTTTGAGTGAAAAACGTGTTCAGTTGGGTGACACTTTGCTGAGGGCAGTGAACTTACAGTTCACGCCTGGTGTAGTTGTAATCTGTAAGCATCTAAGGGAAAGGAACGACTTACCAGTAAGTATCAAATTTTTTATGCCATGGGTATCAAAAGTGCGACAAAAACTTAATGACTGAATTTCTTCATATTCCCGTTTAATTTTATTAGTCACATAGTATTGTGTTCAGGACAAAGATGGCATTGTAACACCGCCATAACAAGAATACATTAATCGTATGAGTTTTCCAAAACTTTCCAAGACATCGTTTTTACTTTCAGTATCGTTGCAAATTAACTTTAATACAAATTCATTCTTAACGAGACTTTCTATAGGATAAGTACTAGCTTCCTGATATCACATTTCGTCATTTTGGCATCAATATGAACACTTTGTACTTTAATAGTCTACACTATTACCATCAACTATCAACCAAACAGTGTATATGTATAAAGTTATTCTAGTATGCATTACAGTAGTAATTTGATTATGGTTAACTGTGCAAACACTTGCCTTTTAATTGAAACAAAGGGTAATCATAAAGTCACGTACTTTTCTTTTGGCAGATTTCACCTGACCGTTCATCTTGACCGGAATTGTATCTGCTACCTTCCATACATTCTATACCTTTATTAATATAAACACTCTAACATGAAACAAATTAATATAAACTCAATTAATCACACCATAGACCCTACGTTTCAAGTTGGGTCTATGCTCACAAAGAATTACATTAACCACAGTACTAGTGAAACTGAGCAAATTTACTTAGGTCATAGTTAAATTAGTTCTTCGATCTTTTCCCTGACTCCATCCGTGTAATCAATTTTCAATCACTGGAACACGATCTTCTCCTTCCTCTATTAAATGAGTTCTATCACCTTTTCTCTAATTAAAGCGTCGAGCAGAATTATTTTCGTCCTTATTACTGTGTCAAAGAGATGAACAGAGACTAATTCAATAAACCAATCAATCAATCAATCAGCCTCCTATGTTTTACGTTATCGAATAACTAAAGCACTCCCAAGACAAGACAGGTAGACATTAACCCCATGGTTTCATTTGAAACTATTCTATAATTATAGCCTTGTATCGATTTTAAAGTCTTCTGTGGGGTTAAAACAAGTGCTTGCTCTCAAATATAGGATATACACTGAAGGGATTTGCCGACTAATTTGTTAAGATATATAGGTTATGTGTTAGATATATAGGGGGAGTGAAGGATGAAAGATCAATAACACATCTACTTGTAATCAAAGACATTTACGTGTATACATCTGAATGGACGGGCTATAGGCTAAGGCATTGCGCTCACAGTAGTGTTTCCTGTTCGATAGTGGTAATGGCTGATGGGCATCATTCGTTCTTAATCTTAATCCCTATACTAATCTTAATTCAAACAAACGAAACGGTGATTGATTGTAGGATCATTGCTTAATTTGTGTGAAATGGTGTCTCGACAAAAGGAAACATATGCTCTCAAGGGGCTTAAGCGCAAGAGTATCATTGATTTACAGTAACAATAAGGTTGCTGATTTATCCTTAAATTGCCTTCTTCCGTGATTTAAATAGGCGCCATTGAGATTGAACGATCACAATAAAGCCTTCGTTAATAGTGTGTGCTCGTAGTGTCCATAGTATAAGGTTTAAAACCGTTTATTTCTATTTAACATCCTAACCCCCAACCACGTCCCCCCTCCGCCACTTGTGAAACTGAATAATAAATAAAACAACATAAACATTCCGTGAACTTGCATAAACACGTTAATATATATATATATATATATATATATATATATATATATATATATATATATATATATATATATATATATATATATATATATATATATATATATATATATATATATCGATTTAAATAGAAAATAAAATAAAAACTGAAAAAGGGGGGAAAGATAGATAACCTTGGCATCTACACTTGAAATGGTTCCAGGAATGTTTTGTTTTGCATTTCGGCAAATAAATGCTTTAGGTAAGGTAAAGAATCAAATTTGATTAGAAAAATTGCGGAAAATGCAGAAGTGTGCTATTTAAGCTACCTACCAAAAACCGAAAGTTAGCTCCTTTTCATCAATTTATGGTATTGACATGTAAATATAAGACAACATTTCAAAGTCACGGTAGTTGGTTCTTTTTCTGAAACGTCAGTTCGAAAAAGAAGGGTATTGGAAGTAAATATTTTACATGTCATTAATTCGTTGAGTATGCCAGGAATGATAGGGTGTTGGACTAGATTCAGAGTGCACGCTTAAACAAAACATTCCTGGCTTAGTCATGAATGTTTTCTTCATCCTCTATATGTTGACGAAATTCTGGGTAATACTGACATTACAGTAGCAACCCGACACTGTTGTCAGCCAAAAGCCCCAAAAATCTTAACGTAAGCAGGCGTTATATCCAAAATAATCAATTCCATTATTGTCTAATTCATGTAGGTGAGTTACATCGCACCTTTACCATATATTGTCCAAGTGTAAACTGTGAGATCGCCAGATCTCAAACATAGAGAATCTTTATATTATTGGATATTGCTGTTTTAAAAAGCAGTTCCAATCATGGAGTATATTAATGCTTGCACAGTTTGCACAGAGTAACGTCATTAGAAGGGTTCCTTTTTTGAAAACTTTGTTCATGAAAATTCCGTTAAACTTTCATATCAGGCGCTGTGACTCATTGAAACTCAGACAATAGCGTGACAAGATTGCAATATATACTGATCAATGTATCGTGTTAGTCATGTTGAGTTTCCCAACTATGTATGGCATTCCATGCATGCACACAGTCAACATGTCACAGTATCATGACAGAACAGCGGTGACAACCTAGTTAGTATGCCACATCAATCCACAACATCTAACTGCAGATAAACTGTGAGCCAATATTTGATGTTTTCTTGACAGGCTGGATTAACGATATAATTGGCTAGGTTTATCCTTCCTAACAAATTGAAAGCCTCTAAGTCCAACAAGGAGTAAAATTCAGTTTTCCTCAATAAGAAACCGAGAACATGAGTAGCTACTGTTTTAATACAAGATTTTCGTAATTGGGATATCCGACAGAATTTGGATTTTTTCATGTTTAATAATTGGTCGATGTAAGGTGTCAAGGGTCGTGAATCAAGCAGTATATCTAAATTTCTAATTTGATGTTTCATTTTTCAGTCGACATTGAGAACAAAATCAGTTCTGCAAAGTATTCCGAATGCCACAAATACCACTCAAGACAAGCGGTGCCTTACATAAGTATTACGATTCTTTTTTAGACAATATAGATGTTGGTAATTATCATCGCTTTGTCTCTCAGAATGATGATTTTGTCCAAGTATAGGTTTCCAAATGATCATACAGAAACTTTAAAGTTTCTTCTTTAACATTTCCTAAGAACGTGCCAACAGTGAACCGTCAATGGATACCTTGCCATAAATTACTATGATGTCTGACGCCCTTCAGGTTGCCTCTTCCAGAACCCTGTGTAACAAAGCATAGATTTACTACTAGCATCATAAGGAACCATTCTTCTCGGCCATAGATAAAATGAAGCTATCCTCGCCATAAATTCAAATTCTTAAAAGCAAAAATAGAGCCCCAGAATAACTATAGATTATATTTTCGAGATAGAAAGCAACTGATATCATTTCAACCAATTTTTATGGGTTTTTTCACGACAATGCTTATATTTTATATTTTTTCTTCGTCTTATAAAAAGTGTTTAATATAAATATAAGTAATATATATTGCCCTGGCTAAATGTAACCGAGCCGGTAATTCACAACCTATTACCCTCGGTACTTTTAAAGGGATTTTAAGAGACATCAGTACGTTCTGATTTGATTATATATATATATTTACGACACTTTTCATTCAATTTCCTCGCGTTTTTATTTTATCATTTTGCGCAATGTCAGCTCAAAATACTCAAATTTATGATCACCAGATTTGATCGAATGGATGTCTAACATTTGCAAATGTACGACAAGAATAGAATGATAGATTTACTGTCAATTCACTGACGTTTATGACTTTAATTTGAGAAGAAAATCTGGTCGATCGAATGTTATGTACAGAGCAAAGAACACATACGACTATGAGCAGAAGATAAAGGTGTACATTGCATCGATGTCCTTCTGGGACATATATATATAACACACAATGTTTACGTTATATTACACCGATATCCTGTTGAGAAATGCAACATATAATATTTATAGTACACCAATATCCTGACATATATATATAACATACACGGTTTACATTACACCGGTATCCTGCTGAGACATGTATACAACATATGGTACACGGTTTACATTACACCGATATCCAGTTTAGACATGTATACAACATACACTTTTTACATTACACCGATATCCTGCCTGCTGAGACATGTATATGGTACACGGTTTACATTAAACCAATATCCTGTTTAGACATGTATACAAAATACAATGTTTACATTACACAAATATCCTTCCTGTTAAGACAAGTATATAACATACACGGTTTACATTACACCGATATCCTGTTTAGACATGTATACAACCTGCAATGTTTACATTACACCAATATACTGCTGAGACATGTATATAACATACACGGTTTACATTACACCGATATCCTGTTTAGTGTCTGATGATCGCAATATGCGTGAAACTCCGAGTTACACCCAAGAAAGAGTTCCAGTACTACCAAAACTATTACGCTCTGCCACTGCGGTATAGAGCACTGTCTTAGCAGATTGATACTCACCAAGTTATATATATATATATATATATATATATATATATATATATATATATATATATATATATATATATATATATATATATATATATATATATATATATATATATATATATATATATATAAAACATACAATGTTTACATTACACTGATATCCTGCTGAGATATATAACATACAATGTTTACATTACACCGGTATCCTGCTGAGACATGTTCATCGAAGAATCGTTTTTGATAAGTCATACATAGTTTAAGGTAACTGTTTAGTATTCTGGTCAAGGTAAAAAGAAAGTAAATGTGATAACAAGCGTAGACATTATACAATGTAGCCTTCAAACATTATTGCCACATCAGATTGATTTGGCGTGTTTTGAATGCTAGATTTCGAATTCTGTCACAATGGTATATGAAGTAATCCAGTTTCTGTCAAATTGTGACGACAACTTTAATTCATTTTGACAAAGCAACACACATCTTTTAACTCGTGATAAGCCGTATATTCATCACAGATGTTGCAGTGACGGAAGTTGTCATTCTATGTCACCACAAGGTAATTTTCTTCATAAACTGCATGGATTTCCTCTACTCACAAACTAAAATAGCCTAAAGAGGAATACGTTGCACGTACTATCATGATCATAGAGCAAAACGTGTACACAAATCACGAGTAGCTGTTTTATCATATAATATGTATTTTAACACCCGCTTCTTCAAGAGAGATTTGTAGTTATCGGGGGGGGGGGGGGGTAGTGTCCTTAGTTTTAAGTATTATGATTACACTTTGTGACTTGTTAATTTGATACAAAGGGTTACCAACACAGATGAATTGCACATTTGAAGGTTTTCCCGTTGATGTAATGTAAACTTTGTATTGAATAGAATGCCTGCACTTATAAATATATCTAGCAATGTAACCGAGTTTGTTCATCAATCGCTTTCTTGACCTTACACCGTATAGCAAACGATTGTGCCATTAAAATAGTACCTTCTGGCTAGCTTTATGACTCTCATGAGAGTTGTTCGTACTTCAGGTTGACAAAAATATCTGTACCCTTGACAGATTGCACGAAGGAATATTAAAATTAATGACTCCGATTTAATAGGTAGTAAACTATTTTATTACAGCATATGTACCACGTCTAAAGATTACATTTATGGATTTTTATAATTTCCTGTTGGAATCCCAAATTTCATAACTTTAATCCCCTTGCAAAGGTAGCTGTTGCAATAACGAAGAATGATCATGGCATATTACATACATTACCCATAGATTATCCTGTTGACGCATAACCTCCTTGAGATTTCATTCTCCTATAGTATGCACTGAGTTATAGAGGGAAGGCACAAAGTACTCATTGGAATCAGAAAAAAGGATAATTATATATTAGTACCGTTGCAGCATATGCAAAAAGTTTCATTAAAACACAGCTGCTAGTATCCTATTAAAGGCATCCGATCCATTACATGTAAAATTGAAGTAGCTACAGCAAGATTACATGCTCTCCTCTTACCACTGCGGTCGGGGTTCGAACCCCATTCAGGGTTCGATTAAATTTACCACGCTGTAAGTAAGAAGAGTGTCGTTCAGTTTGACTCGCAGGTTTTCCCCGGGTACTCCGGTTTCCTCCTGCATTAACACTGAACCCATGAGGGATGGCCCTCACTGGACTTCTTGGGAGACAAGTGTTTATATGCTTAAAGAACTAGCCAGTATAAATAAATATTATTATTATTATTATTATTATTATTATTCTATAAGTATCTACGGCCCGAAGAGTGTCTTAAGAAAATGTTATCTTATCTCTTTCTGCAATTAACGTGGACATGCAAATAGACTGTACTGTACAAGACCAGACCATATTCTGAGCATTTTTGTCAATTGATCTGTATATCTTTTTTATTTCTGAATAGGCTGGTTTGGTGAATCGCTGTCAAAATGACGACTTCCATCCCGACATGACGGCTGCAGTTTTAGCATCTCAACACAATAACTTTGAAATTCTAAAAATATTAATTGAGTTTGGAGCAACCATTGAAGATCCTGACCACATCGATTTTTTCACAGAGGAATTTACCCTTGAACACTCAGTCGGTCGAATAAACGTGTATAGAGCTTTAACTTCGGAGGCATGTCTGTGTTTAACTAACGTCGATCCTCTTGAAGCTGCATTCCGACTGGGCAGGAAAATGAGAACACTGAGCGAACGTGAATTTGAGTTTCGGGCTCAGTACCAAGAAATGGCTGAAAATTGCGAGGAGTTTGCATCGCAATTGATGAACTATGTACGCAACTCAGAAGAACAAAACGTAGTCTTGACCCACGACCCAAAAGAATGGTCACGTGCTGGTTTCCGTGGAGATTTCAAGGAGCCCTTCAAGGTGAAGACATCAATAAAATACGACCAAAAGAAGGCAAGTTTGACACATTTCATTTCTGTCTTTATAACTATGCTTTTATTTTAAGAACTCATGTTACACTATAGTAACCAATATCATTTTTTTGCAAACGCTCAATCAATATTCATGGTAAAGAATATGATCAACCTATATTTTTCGTCTCATAGACCAAGTAATTAAACATTGCATATTAATGGGGCATTATACCATACTCTAGCCAAGTTATTCTCTTTGAAGAGAAAATAATGGATTACATACCCTGGTTGTTCGACGTCACTGCAACCCGTGTCTACGTCACTGGTTTTGCAGTCAACATTACAAATCGCCAAAGTTCTAAATTTTACATAAATATTATAAGCTTGAAGAGGTGTAATTGTATTATTCCCCAAAATTTTACTTGGTTCAGCCAGAAAAACTCGTGACTTAAGGATTTGTCTCTTTAGATCACGCGTATTTTGCTAAATTAAAGCTGAACAAAGAAAAATGTTAGGAAATAATATCTAATTGTCACGCCGGGTCAGACATTTATGTGGACATAACTATGAGGTATCGAAAAGTGAAAAAATGTTTTAATTATTTATAATAATGACACCCTGTGAAAACCTTTTTCCAGAACCTTGATCAAATATTATATGATATCAAATGATTTATCGAACAATGTCTGCGTTTTATAAATTATGTTGTAGACACGGTTCCTTGGAAGCAAGTACAGCTGTAAATCACAGATTTTCTAGTCGAATCCAATATTTAGATTAGCATGGTTTAATAGCGGTTTGCAAGGAGTCACAAGAGACGGGTAATGTTATGAGAAGAATGTCTCAAAAGACAGATAGTGCTAGACTTATGCAATCCGATGGGATCACGTCCCAACTGGACCAATCACATTACCTCAAAGTTTAATTATTAATGTTATCTGTACATTTTACGTAACATTTCGAATGCTGCCATCCAGTGAACTATTATCAAACAGGGTATATTCTCTGATTTATGTCCAGTCCCACTTGACTTCAAAAATCACATAATGTCTCCAATCTCATCTGAAAACTTTTGTAAGCATGGTTATAATCAGTAGGTTTAATCATGCAATTTGTGATCCTTGGAACATCTCAACATATATTACATCCCATGATAACTCTTTCATATATAGGTGTGCAGCAAAAACACATTTTATCATTTTGGTACGTAAGATCTGATCAAAAGTCTGTAATCATATTAGGCTGAAAGTAATCAAAAGTTGTCCAAATACATAGTACTTTTGAAAAACGTGAGAGAACGTTATCTGTTCGTGATATGAATTGTAAAATGGAGATTGTAATGTAACCATTATTCAAACAGAAAGAAATCTTTATCATTGCAATGTCGTTTATGGAAATATGCACTGGGATAGAAGATGTTTTTTTAAAAGAATCTCAGAACAAAATACGGGAGAACAGTAAGAAATACTAAAATGGTTACTTTTGTACATGGCATTCTGATAACTGGGTAAATGCACACCAGATACACAACTATCTACACTGACTCTAGAAAGTAATAAATCACGAACGTTGGGCCAATAACTCACATACTCGCACCCCAATTTCCCTAAACGTTTTGAACTCCATGACTTTCAAATCTAAATGCAAATTAGGTCATAATGGATATACCTAAATTTTATAATATGTTAAGCTATGTACAATACTAATTTTCTGGTTTAATTTATTGTAGATTACTTCTGTCTTTTGAGTAATCAATCTCCATTCCATGCTATATCACACCCATAGATACCTAAAGTGTAATTTCATTTTGTTTTGTTTCGTTAGAAAGAGTTGAGTAAGTCAACCTACGTACAAATATGCAAGGTCGCGTACGGTTTCAGCACACCGTCAGTTTCTCAATAGACTTCAGACAACGGTTTCTCAACAGACTTCCCTACGGTTTTGATTGGAACCCTCATTTAGCACGCATTTTAGTCCTAGTCGGCTACCGTACCTCCCCCACTTTCCCAAGTCTTAAGTTTGTGTCTAAAACAATTCCACGCAAATGTCCAGCGAAAGTAGTGAGAGATTATCACAAATGACCAATCTAGATCAAAGTTTGGTCTGTTGTGGGTTTATGTCGGTTATTTCGTCTCGTTTACAACATGATTGTTTTAGGAAATGACCCACAGTTATTTACAATGTCGGCGTTAGCTTAATTACGATATAAATTAGGGTGAACCTATTTATTTTTCTCTTTCTCATTACCCGACCGTCCCAAATTTACAGTATCGATATCAAAACAAAAACATATTTTTATTTTCACCAGCCCTTAACAGTGCCCTCCCTGGCAAGATTAAGCAAGTGTCTGGACTGTCGATGTCATCTACAGTTATGGCAGTGACGACAACACTTGTTCAGGGGAGGGCTGAAAATGCCAATTGTGTGGAGAAGCTGGGAAAGGGTTTGTTACCAGAAATCCAATAAAAAGAAGATAGAGAGGAGGAAAAGTAGAGACAGAGAAACATGAAAAGATTATGTTTTTACTTTTTTAAATATTTTTTTTTAAATCGACCGACCGACCTAGCTACCCATAGTTGCCAAGAAAATGTAATGAGAAACATTTTTAAAAATAGGGTCACCCTTATCAAACTCATAAGTAGCAATTTAAAATACAAAAAAAAGAGAGGTGATTTAAAATATGAAATCAACAATATATATCCTAGGAATGGGGGCAATGATTAATTTTACCATAATTTATGTAGACCTTAGACCACTACAATGCACAATCACCACAGATGGTTATAATTGTATCAACTTTGTAATTTATTACCCCTAAAATACCTACAAAGATAAATGGGTTACCTTATGTTGACGTCATATTTTTTTTATAAACTGAGAACATGGTATCAGCCCTCGTATGACCTATAGGTGAATCGCAAGTTAATGATGAATGTATTGATATATGTTTCATATGTCTAAGGTAACATGATTCATGGGTTATAAATTGTGTTCTACAACTTTAATTTACGTGGGATAAAAATAAACAAATTGATGTGCGCATTGCAAGTGAATGGGTATAGAAATACATGCTTGCAATAGCTCTGCGTTAATTTTTCACGGGTTGTTGGGCCATTTTAGATATATGTGTGTTTTTTTTCAATAAATAACCGTTACGGAGCAATGTGTGAAGCTACATTTAACTTCCATTTTCGTTTTCGATAAAACAAAACACAATATGCAAATATGTACGGCCAACACATTTTATACACGTGCTCCAACAAGTCTAGAGAATACAAATTAGAAAACTGGGTTGTTTACACCTGAAATATTTCTACTACTACAGCGCATGCTCCGAAGTGAATATGGAAGAGTTCCAATTTCCGTACAAGATACAGTATTCAGAATTAGGAAACGATAAGAAAAGAAAATACATGAATCAAGATTGATTGTTTTCTCCACTGTTAGTATGAAATGATATGTGTTTATGATATGATATGTATTTTATTGTCATATATATACTGGTACATATATATTGAAATGTGCATTGATATGTAGTTGAGTAATTATACTTCATTATGTCCATTAGTCACTACAAGGTCAAATGTCAAAAATGAACAAATAGTCGAAAATGTCACTTGCTCTTAATGACCCTTTAATGGCTGTAGCTATCGATTTTGTAAATAAAAAGTAAATTAAATCGGTAAATCTTTTAAATGAGTGACATTTACATGTCAAGTATTGTTTGGACAGGTGTTTTCAACCTTTATTTAACGTTCAAGAATCTGTTTGTAGAGACATCTAATAAACATTGGGAATATTCTGTATCATGTCAAACGTTTTAGCATATACAGACTGTCTACCAACGTATTGACATTTGATGTCGACGATGAAGAATTGAAGCATATCAATGGCAACTTACAGGGATAGCTATCAGTAGTCTGATGTTATCATTTTGATAGAAGTCTGCCCATATAAAACTCCCAATATGGTACGCGAGGCTTTTCATAAATTTACAATACGGTCAAATTTATAACCGTTCAGTGATGGGTTTGCTGTTATAGTACTTACTGACAGCATAGTTGCTTTACCAGAGATTATTAGCATATTGTAGGATTGAAGCAGGTCACCAATTATATATAAATTAAGTACAGTGTGTGCTTGAAATGGTCACTATGCCGTATACTAAGTAGCTGCTTTAGAAGTGAGGATATTGCTGAAAGATTTATATCGATACCTTTGATGGAACAGCTGCATGCTAACAACTGCTCACTTATAGAATAGATGCCTTGCTCGTCAACAACTTGTGTGTATCTGATAATCTAAGCAATGCATGATGATCACAAGGAATGAAGATGAACAGACATATTCACATGCACTGACTTTGGCAGACGTGTACAAATACAACGGACAAAAGAATTATACATAATGTGATATGGCAGGTGATGAGAAAAAAGATGGAAAGAGGAAATAAGTAAAAGTTGAAAAGTGAGATGGGAAAATGGATAAAGGGAGTATGCATAATTATGTAAAAGACTAAGGTTAATTTCGTGACTGAAATAACAGACACATACAGCGACTGACAAACATATGGAGACATGATTTATTGAGACTTACGTATATGCGACATTTTGAAACTAAAAATATTTTAGTGTTGATTACTGTAGGTAGGGAAATAGAGTTGATTCTCTTGCAAATTTTAATTAATATACATGCCCTTAGAAGCAGAAATATTTTCATTTGTAAACATACATAATAATATATACTCTCTCAGCTGTGGCTGGTTTTGCTTCTAAGGTGCTTCACTAGAAACCAAATGTACAAAGACACTACACGCTATGAAAAAATACAAAGCTAATTAGTGGATCGTAAACCAAGAAACTGAAAATAAGATCAACAAAAACGTTCCATCTCCACTGTACTGCTGTTCGTCGTAGAAACAATATATAACGGCCAACATACTCTTTGGCCTCTGCAATTAGGAAAAATGCCCCAACACTGGAATTTTGCGAGTGATCAACATCATATATTTCTTGATTATTATTATTATTTGTTTAATCATGATTATATTTCATTTACTCGAATTATTTGTTCATTTTAAGGGCCACTGTTACCTGCATAATTTATTAACGTGGCACACATTATCATCAATAGTTGATGTAGGTTTACGGGTAATGTGTGAACTTTACAGTATTGCTGGTATCATGGCACGGACAATTAGAATGAAAGTAGTCAATGAAACCCTGTCCTTTCCAGGAAAGACTAGAACGGCTAATTTCAGAACACTATAGAAAAGTCTGAGGACTTACAAAGTAACATGCTTTTACTGTGGACGAGGATTTGTCGAACACGGCGACTGAATGACCACGGGAGTGGTTGGTTTGCGACGCTGCATTTGTATCATTACTCGATCGCATGATGATTTACAAGCTTCCAACGACAAGCAAAGGGATTATGGAAATAAGCAACGCCGAGTCGCTTGATAGCTTAAAAACTAACACTACTTACTCATAGTTGCCACATGTGACACATACTATTAGTGTTGCCTCCTGACTGTGTAATTATCTATGTGTGTCTCGTTAAGATAAAATAAAGTAACAGCATAAGAAAGACTGGTCAGTCGGAGGTTTGGCTGAGGTAGTAAGGCAGGGGTCTTGAGAATTGGGGGGGGGGGGGCTGAGAAAATTCTGATTGTCTGAAAGGGCCCCAAAACATTTTGTTCTTGATTTGAACCAAATTAAACCATCAGGAGCGGTTGTTTACCGAGAAAATTAAAACAATTCTCGTGGATTCAATGATGACTTGTTGACAGCCATGCGATTGTAGTTGTGTATCACAGTATGCCTTCCTCTATCTATCTGTCTGTCTGTCTGTCTGTCTGTCTGACAGCCTGCCTCTCTCTGTCTCTCACTCTCTCTATCTATCTCTCTCTGTCTTTCTATCTCTTTGTGGAGACTGTTTTCAAGGAGTCTATGGCTTTCGATGTGTATGTTTGAAATTTTGCCATTAAATGGCCTCCTACATGTCCTTATTTTTTTCTTCAAATGTTTACTGTTCACTAGATATCATGGGGGGTGCTGTTTCTGCCTAGAATTAAGATTGAATGTGAAATCCCTGCTGACTAAGTATCTCCAAGTACAGCCCAACGTGAGACCTTTTCCGCAAAGCCTACATCTATTTTGTGAAGAAATCTCTCATTGTTATGTATGGACACTGAAGTTGATTCCCACTGTTTATAGGTTCATGTAGTGTGCCATACTGTGCATCTCTGAAGTGGAGCGGGGGGGGGGGGAGAGGGGTACTGTAATGAAAATATGTGTGGCGGGGAGGGGGTTACGAATATGTTTGGGTTCATTTCGGGAGTGCCATTAGTTTTTTTGAGAGAGCGAAGGGGGGGGGAAGGCGAAAAAATGTTTGCCAAAATAATTTCGCTCCAAGCCCCCTCCCCCCCCCGCCTTAAATTCTGATCCCAACCTAATATTATATATTGGACATGAAATTATTGTACATTGTATTATTTTCAATGCTTTCCTGAAATATAATCTACAATACCCGGAAGTGTATATTTCTTGATATAATCAGCTACTAGGGACCTTCAGAGAACACTATAATTTCTACCAACTAGAAAATTTAATAGCCTCTCAATTACATTTTAAACTGGCCAGGCGAAAACAATCATACATATGACCTTATGATTAAACGTTATCATTCTTGTCAGATTATTTGTAGCATCGGCCGTGAAAGTTATAATGGTAGTGACAAACACTAGTGAACCAGTGTAACATTTACATTGTAATCTGATAGGACCATGAACTTAAGCAAAGTGCAGTAACGTCTAGTAGTTCTTTGACATCTGCCGTTATCTCTCAAAACGCATTGGGATGCACTTCTCGTCATCTATGCACCATCTTGAAGACAAACTATGATGTCTTTGAAATCTCGTGGGAGACGTCACCTGTGAACAATGATGTACTCGGCATGCCAATGTCAAAACAAGATAAATTCCTTAAAGAGAGCGCTAACTCAAAGAAAGTATGGATGATTTAAGTACACCCAGGGGGGCTCACTTACTGTTGCATTGTCAAATCCTTTCCCGTCACAATGTACAATGCATGATTTCCTTAGACTATGTTTGGATTGAGTTTTATTACCAAAGCTTTATTGTCTACATGAGGCAAATTATTTTTTTTTTAAAAAGAAATAGTATCAATATCATAATACCACCCACTCACAATCCAATAATACAGAATTCGTATAACAAGTAATAACACCTAGTATTTTAAGACTCATTTTATCTGGAATGCGCAAATGAAACTAAACAACATTTAATCTTTCTGGGACGGAACACATCTAACAGTCGTCAATCACTCTATCTCGATTCTCACATAAAATTGCAAACACATGTCTCCCTAGATGTTACGAATGTTGACAATACATCCACCCATCCACACGCACACAGACAGACAGACAGACAGACAGACAGACAGACAGACAGACAGACACGCGCGCATGCGCGCGCGTGTGTGCGTGCGCTTTATGCAGGTTCTTTAGCTTGTTTAAATTTACTGTGTTGAAGAAAACTATTGTAATTATCATTATAATCTCAGTATTGAATTACTTCGTACTTTAACGACATCTCTGGGAACAAAGTGCTCGACAGTTTACATCACTCATACTTTATATTTTCAAATATGAAACAAATTGAATATCTAATGTCTAACCCCCTAATGTAAGATTGTCAGGGTTTTTTTTTTCAATTTACGTGTGCAGTGAAATGCAATGATTATTAATACACGTGAGCTACTCAAGTTATTAATATAGTTAAGTTAATTCCCTGGTGTCTTTTTTGTTGATTACAAAATAACAACCACTCTGTGACATAACATGAACGTATCACTTGTCAAACACACATCAAAAGGAAAAAAGACGAAGACTTAACATTCACAACTCTTTAGTGAAAGTAAGAATTCTATGTTAGCTACGATAGAAACGGGTTAACCAGAAACAGAATGTCATCTGAATAGACAATAATTTGACTGGTGTAATACTGCATTTCACCATCACAAAATCTTTTGCTTCATTTAATCGTCTGGCTAGATAAAATCTTAGTAGCATTGCTACATTTCATTGTCTCGCTTGACACAATCTTACTAACATTGGTACATTTTATCTGATTTTACATAACACCGCTACATTTCATTGCCTAAGCTTGATGTATAACCTTAGCAATATCAGCTGATTTGACACAAACTTACCAACACTGCTACATTTGACTGTTTAGCTAGACAAAATATTATCAACTCGATTGTCTAACTTGATGTATAATCTTTGCGACATTGCTATTTTTATTTTGAGTGTGACAACATTATCTTAGCAGACAGTTAAACTGTGAAGAATATGTTCTGATCATGGTAGAGTTCTTTGACATGTCTGAACTTATTAATTAATGTGTGTGCATTATCATATTGGTATGTGATACATTGACGTTACGATATGATAGTGGTAACTGAAGGAAAGATAACGTCCATATTATTAAGAGTTGCATCGAAATGTGACAATATTTAAGTTTTGTTGAGGTATACAATGAAAAGTAACAATATTAGTGTTTTGCAGACCATAGCTACGTTCTGTTTTAGAATTACATGGTTCAATTGTAACAAGTTGGTTAGAAATGTAACGAGATATCTCTTTAATCATCAAAAAATGCTTTATTCACTTACAATTTCTACCAGCCACATATCACAATACTGTAGTATTTGTAAGAGAAGAATAATCATAGCATATCGATCAGTCTACTTTATTGTTAGTACATACAGCGCGATGCAGGCTACTGTTTACTGGTTTCCTGTTATACAACCATGGAGAAACCAAAAAGAAACGGCATATTCTTTTTCTATAACAAGATCGCAATTTCTTGCTACATTTAGTCTGAGTGAAATACAACATTTGATTAGACACAGACACGCGGGTGCCAAAGGTTTGATGTTTGCATGCATAGTGCCACGTTACTTCATTTCATTTAGGTAAAATGTCGCTAGAAACTGTGTTCATTCAATTGTGCTATCTTAATGTGTCACACGTGTAGTTTCGTATTGGTTTCTGTGTAGTTGCATCAAATACAGCCAGTAAACGGTAACCTGCAATGTGCTGTATCTATTTAGAAATACGTCTTTCGGAACGTTTTGCAATATAACTCATAACACAACAAATCCTCTATGAGATTAAACTAATATTAGTCAAGATTATTTTAGACGTACTTAAAATGTTACCATAAAATATTTCCCAATACTGCAATATTTTACTGTCAAGTGTTGTATTTATAAACTGCCTCAGCGTGCATTCCTAAATCACATTCACTTATAATTAAAGAACAACACTGAACAAAATGTCAAAGCAAAGACACTTCTTAAATGCTAAATACCGAGCTTTTCTCATTAGCATAGATAATCTTTAATTTTGCTGACAATCAACTATAAATCTGTGTCCTGAGTAGACCCATGAGGGCGTAGTATCTTGCGATAAAAAATGCTCGACCGCTCAGGGGCGAGATCAGTGTAGCATAAAAATGCCATTCTTTTAGTTTAGGGGTGGGGGTTGAACCATTTTAGTTCTAATTCAACTGAAAAGGACTTTACATTGTAATGGGACCTGTTTTGTACCCCTGAGTGCAAATATTTCTAATATATGTCAAATCGCGAGAAATATAAAAATGTTCGTCTATAATACTAAATGCATGGCACTAAACTAAAATGAAGTGTCAATAAATGAGCATTGCCTCACAGCATACTGGCTTTACATTCACATTACTGCATACTTCTACATACTGATTTGAAAGTGATTGTGCTGTCTGAAACAACTGTCAATATTGGTTGATTGATTAATTTATTTTATCCATCCATCTATCTATCTATCTATCTATCTATCTATCTATCTATCTATCTATCTATCTATCTATCTATCTATCTATCTATCTACTTATTTATTCATAAGGCCCAATGGACGAAAAGTCAAGGTTCTCAAAGACAAAAAATACGTGCAAGTACCAACGTGTAGAACAATAGAACAATCCATTTTAAGTGTATAATAAATGTATAACGCATTCAAAACTAACCCACAAAAGTCCAAAGTATCCCAATAGCTTGTTTACAATAGAATGAAACCAATTTATTTTATACTCAGTCTGTATATAATAAGGTTGTATATAATATTAATTGATGCATACTGATTATTTATCGTTTCTTTCTAACAATATTTAGTTTGTGGCCCATCCTCACTGCCAACAGCGACTGGTAGAGAGATGGTACCATGGATTACCAAACTGGAGACGTCTCTCTCCACTACAGAAGTTCCTTTTCTCCCTCCTTGTGATTATGTGTTTTCCATTCATTAGCATGTGTTTCATCATATCTCCAAATGTTCGTCCGGGGAAGTACTTGAATACCCCGTTCATCAGGTTTTTGTGTCACATCGCATCTCAGCTGTTATTCTTGTTGATGCTAGTGGCACAGTTTGCAACACTCGACGATGTGGAGTCGGAGAGTGGTGATCCCGATGATCCCGATGACGAAACAAAAGTGAGACTAATGCCGTCACCATACGAATGGGTTATGGTTCTCTTCCTGATAGGTATGAATCTTCTGATATTGGCATGTCTATATATCACATACATACATACATACATACATACATACATACATAGTATCACATACATACATACATACATACATACATACATACATACATACATACATAGTATCACATACATACATACATACATACATACATACATACATACATACATACATACATACATACATGCGTGCATACATACATACATACACACACAATTACATACATACATACATACAGACAGACAGACAGACAGACACAGACAGACAGACAGACAGACATACATACATACATACATACATACATACATACATACATACATACATACATACATACATATCTTTAGCTCATGTCATTTAATATTCATGTTTGTATTCTCCTTTTAGCACTGACGTGGAAGGAGTTAAGTTTTCTTCTTAACAAAGGCTTCGCTGCATTCAGCGAAAATCTGCAATCCAAGTTATTTGATACTGTAACACTTGCGCTATACTGGGGATGGGTATTTTGCCAAGTAATTGCAATATGGCAGGTAAGATTAGAATAACTCATTGTGTTTATTAAGTCTAGTCATACAATCCAAGGCAATGAGTTGCCTAAGTATATAGTACTTGCACTGATCATGCAAAACTTGTAGTAACACAACACTACACCGTACAAGAACTGCTTCTAAATTAGTAAAAGGGGCAATCCTTTCTAGGATGTTCTGAGATTTGCATTTATTTGTAATCAAAGGAACTTCGTGTACGTATGTTTAAGCTTACGAGAGTAATTATAGCAAAACAAAAAACAAAATTCATGGACGTGTGATGATGCTAGTGGTGATAGGAAGACTTGTTATTATTATTTACTTTGGGATTGATGATGATGATGATGATGATGATGATGATGATGATGATGATGATGATGATGATGATGATGATGATGATGATGATGTTTATTTTAAGGTGATATTACATTCATCACCGATGGAATCACCAGAAATGTTTAGAAACGACTTCAACACAACATATACATCAACGGAATCCCAAGAATCAATAACTAGCATCGATACATTGGTTGAAGACATCATGCCTATAACTAACTACACAACGAATAATTCAACTTTCGGAGTACTTCGAAAAGTAGAGATTATCTTTGAGCGGGAAGACCAACTACAAGATGAACTGTTAACCATTTTGCGAAGTCGTTTCGGAGAAGGGGGTGACTCTGCCCACCGTGTCAGGCGAGCCCCAGCACGGCTGAACGTTGGCGGACAGTCAAAGAGGTTGAATGTAGATTTGTACAAAGATGCAAACGTCACGTTATCAAAGCTACCTGCTACACATCCCTTGCTGATTGGCGAAGCACTTCTGGCAGTAGCGAAGGTGTTTAGCTTTATGGGTGTTGTTCGTATGACCGTAGTTCATTTGCATGTAGGGCCGATGCAGATATCATTTGGTCGTATGGGAGGAGATATTGTGAAATTTCTTGTGCTCTTCGTGTTGATCTTGGTAGCGTTTGCAGTTGGTATGAGTGAACTTTACCACTCGTATACCAAGGATTTACATAGAGACTGTTTGTTGAGAAATGATAATCGCTGCGTTATACCATACAAAGAGTAAGTAAAATTGTATATTAATACTTAATACATCATACCATACGTTAGATTGAGTTAATGCTATAAGAGTATCAGCACCATATTTGTTACTGCACATCAACGTTAACTCTTGCAATGGAATCAGGGTTGGTGTCATCTGATATGTCGACCGAAGAGAAGTTGTGAGTTTACAGTGATACAAGTTGTTGTCGAGACTCGTAGCGAAGGTGTTCTGATTTTAAGACTAGCACAATATGAAGCAACGTATACACACATGATTTATTCGTACTAATTATATTTCAAATAAATTAACAGCTTTTACTTGAAAATCAAAATGTATTGAATGTAAAACAATAACTTACAATTTCTCTGCCTTTCTGTATATGTTTGCCTGTCTTCTCCCTGTTCCTCCGTCCCTGTCTCTCTGTTTCTCTGTGTGTCTGTGTCTGTCTCTGTCTGTCTGTCTGTCTGTCTCTCTGTGTGTGTGTCTCTCTCTCTCTCGCTTGCTCTTTCTCATTCCCTCATTCACAGTTTTCAGGCTTCTTTAGTCAGTTTATTCTGGACACTGTTCGGCATGACACCCCTGGAGAGTGTACAAGTAGACGTTGCCAGCCACTGGGTGACGGAATTTGTTGGTTACTTCCTCTTTGCAATTTATCATGTTATTGCCATTATTGCGTTACTGAATATATTGATAGCCATGATGAGTAATACGTATACACGCATAGAGGTAAGTATTTGTTAACATCATATATGACTATACAAACCGACTGTAACAAAATGTGGTAGCCTACAATGTACGTAGAAACGGTAACTCTTACAACAGAAATGGGGTTAGTGTCATCTGACATGCCGACCGAGGCGAAGAGGAGTTGAGCGTTTACAGTGGCACAACTTGTTGCCGAAACTCGTAGCAAATGCGTTCCCATTTTACGACTAATGTTACTGCACAATATGCATCAACATGTACACACATGATTTACGCGGCCTAATTCTATAATTTCAAACAAATTGACAGCTTTTAAGTTGAAAATCAGATTATGTCACAAGGTAGATGCAAATTTCAGTGTATCAGGATTGGAATATTTAAATAAACATAATTCTCGTCCCCAGGATGATGCTGATATTCAGTGGAAATTTTCAAGATCAACACTGTGGATGAGTTACTATGAGGAAGCGGCATCTCTATCGCCACCATTTAACTTGATTCCATCATGGCGTACTATCAAAAATGTATATGCCTTCAAAGTTCTCAGAGGAAAGGGAGCAAGAAAACGGGTAAGATATGAAAAAATAATGTGATAAACAGTTTTAACTGTCGTATGGTTAAAACGGCAGCACTTACTAAGCATTACTTAATTACTGATTATTGAAAAATGTGTGGAAATTGTAACATTATTTTGTGTGTAACTGACTTTTTATGTAACTCTAGTTGAACTCCACGTGGCCCAGAAACCATGTAGCGACAACAATTTCTGCTTCCGGTCGAATGTTTGCATTTATTAGGGGCCATATTGGATTTGTCACACAAAGATATTTTACTGTTTTCAGATAATCTACAACTTATGCATGAAATTTTAGAAGGAACAAATATAATTGATATAAAATTATATTTATGGTTCACTCACCATCTCATAACAATAAAGTCCAAATGTAAGGAAAAAAGAAACACTGCATATGTTCACACTGTGTAGTGAAACATGGATGTGTACCATTATCCAGTCAACGCAAGCAACCAATGAGATAGGCAGTCAGAGACCAAATTCCCACTGCTGATGACAGCAATAGATTATGGGCTATCAATGCGTACGAGCTGGTAACTGCATTATATTACCTGTTTTCAGCTACAGTTGTTTATGGTGCACATCAACAGCTTTGATGTGTTTGTTTAGTGTTACTCTTACTTTTGTAATGTTTAGTCTTTTAAATATATTCTGTTCTTTTTGCAGAAGAAGAGTATGAAAGTCAAAACAAAGGATAAAGAATATAAGGTGTGTGTTCAATTATTGTTATGAGCCAAATGTTTTATAAGTGTAACATATGTAAAAATAATAAATGTCTACTTACGTTTTGACTGCAGTTTCTTCAATCTTCATTGGTACAAAGCAATTTGCTTTCTTAAGGTAGAATACACCTGTGAATTCACATCATGGACCAACTTCACAAACCCAAAGTTCTTAAAATCTCTCCAAACCTTGCTATATGAACACTTGATGTTGGTCCCTTGGAATAATAAAAGAATTGCCGTGGTTCGCCACCATGATTTCAAGGAAATAGACAATCGTTTATTTTCCCATTGAGTTAGCTCAATATTCGGCGGCCATGTTGGATTTTGAAATGCATAATAAATACTTACATTAAGTGTGTCATTTCCATAACAGGAATTAATGCAGCAACTGGTCCAACGATTTATATTTGATAAAAAGGGCGATGAAGACAGCTCAGCTCAAGAAACATGGATGCTCCAATTGAAACAAGATGTCTCTGGATTTAAATACGATATGTTTGAGACTCTGGGTAGCCTTTCCAAGACAATGAGTAACATACATAAATCTGTAGATGAGAATGCTCCGGAAGAGGAAGGGCACATAGGAAGTGAATTTTTGAAGGCGGTAGAGGGCGTTGTACAAGAGGCAGAGAACGTGGGCCTTCCAATTAGACCTGATACGTTTACTACATTAGGACCAAATACGGCCCAAGATTTAGCATTTGCAGACGATGAACATGTCAAGGATACTGACGATGAAGATTACGATGAAGATGAAGATCAACTCTAATTACATAATTTCGATTTCAGTTTTTATTTAAATGCATACAAACAAGTATACTTACTTCTCAACGATTCCAGCGGCAATGCATACCCAAACCGGAAATATGGAAAACAACGGAAAATATAACTACATGAACTAGACACTCACATATATGGGGAAAAAATATATATAAAAAGTAAAATAAAAAATCTACCTACCCCACCTATTCTAAAATTGAGCGTAATCGGAACCACATAGTTTTTTTAATTAGGCTTGAACTATTTGTATAGTAGTTCAAATACAGACATAACTTTAATGTATTTAGGCGAGGGGACGAAATTGCCGAAATTTTATAAATGATGAATTTGTCAGTGACATAAATGATCCACCAAAACATGCGTATAGAACGACCATTTATCTTTTAGTTCAAAACACAAGATTTCATCTTTAATTTTTAAGACAATGACGACAAGCGCAAATATTTCCTCATTTTATTTCAAATCAAAATAACGTGTTATTAGAACAATGTCGAAAGAACGATGCAACATCACGGTTTCTTTTGTTACTTTTCATAAGCCATTTGTCCGGTAGGTTGAGTAATAAATCAATCAAAATTGCAGGAAACTGATTAATTTGATACTTAGCATTGAATGAAGTCGGGCAGCCAGATTATTTAGATTATATGAATAATTTACCGAAATTTAAGCCACGTTCATGTTGATGACATCATCAGCTATCTTCAAATAAGACGCCGTCTGCCATATTAGTAAAAGGGAATATTTTACTAAAATGCTAATCTTGTTGAATGCGTGTGTGTGTGGCAGTATATATATTTGTCTGTGCTTTTTCAATCGCTGCTTAGATGCTTGGTCAGTCAGAGATGTTTCAGAAATGTATTGCATGAAGCACACAAGTCGATGTGGTCAATCAATGTAATCATTGCAGAATAGTCGATATTACACCTTGTCATAGCATATGTGATATGTGTATTTCATAGATTAAAGGAAGTGTCCAGTCAGACTTATTCCTATCTTTAATCCACTTGTATTGAATACTGCTATCAACTTAAATATGATTTGGGGTAATAAAATATAATCTTGGCAACTTTCTCAACTTTGAAATCTTCTAAAGAATCCCTACTACACTTGATATGTTTTCAGCCATTTTGGAGTTTTCCTGCATGGGTTTGAGGGAAGACCTCTAATTATGACATCACGGATACACGGATCTATTTGCCTTCACAAAGAACATGATGTACGTTCACTGAAAACAGAAAAAAACCTAACTGGACCGTTCCTTTAAGTATAATATACATCTATCATATACACTTCTAGTACTTTGTAAGCTCAAGGTAATCGTAAAAGCGATAGTCATCTCCTAGTGAATCGTAACTCTTTAGGAAAGGATTTATTCCTAATTCAAAATGAAACATTTATTCAGAAAAATCTTTAAATCTTTCGTACTTTGTTTACCTCATCTTAAAGCTCGTATTTTTTGCAACTTTAATTTTCGTCACTTCTTTGTTTCAGAAAGTTGATAATTACGCTATAATAACAGTGTGTATACTGTGACAAGTGCAACGTTTGCATCCTTGTAAAGAAGGCACTATAACTAAATATAATTATAAATAACAACAAAAATAACAACATAAAAATCCATTTACTATTACATTTTTACTGCATTATACCAATGTTGTTGTATTTTTCAGTATAGTTGATTACCTCAGGGAATATATTAAGAAGGGTTAACGGTAGTCTTAGAAATTGAAATCATACATCATAGGGTAAAAGCTTTATCTTATTTTAATATTTTACAAAAGGTGATATATGTAATATACGTGAATATCTCCTGAGAATCCAGATATAGATAGGGACAAGCTATATTATTTTGTCATAGAAATGGTTATATAAACTAATAACTAACATGTGTATTAACGAGTAGTGTATAAAGTAATATTAACTCGGTCATTTATCAGCTCTATAATGAATGAATGTCGTAGGTCCGTTCATGCACAAATCAGTGATGTTACATTTGCTTGTTTGCAGATATCCATTCGTAAGGAGATCTCAGAATCTGAGATTCATACAGATACACATTGGCATATGTATGTATGTATGTATGTATGTATGTATGTATGTATGTATGTATGTATGTATGTATGTATGTAATACCTTGTTTAATTTGTTAAACACAACCACTATTTGGCATTTTACAATAATTTTAACTATCTTGATATTTTTAGTGTCATCACATTTTTGCATTTTATCGTTTGAATATGACCAATGTTAGTTCTTCAAACTAGCTAAATGCTATTATATTAATATATAACTAATATAAGGTATTTATTTTTGTTGTTTTCCATCCATGGTACAATAGTACGACAGAAAATATACTATAAAATTAATTTTACAACCCGATAATATAATGTGTCATACATGTTTAATTAACAGTTCCATTTTTGTCATCTTTACCTTGTTAGTTTGCAATATGACCAGGTCATCAAAATCAACCATCTACAAAAATATACATTAAGTATAAAATATTTCACTCTACCATTTCTTTCAGTGGTCTCAAATATTATCTTAAGTAACGTTAAGTCAATTTTCTTGTGTACGTATATGTACCAAAACAAAGCTTACTAAATTAAAATGAAAGTACTGGGCCCTTAAGCGAGATATGGCGCTAACGGGATTCAGTACGGTATGTAGTTTTTGTATTATTGTGCATGTTTTGTATTGTACAGATATATAATTAATCAAGTGTGGTTACACACCTTTTTGCAAATCTCATTGTACATTCTCATCCCCATATCAAAATACATGGAGGTACTCAGATTTAATGATAAATTTATCGGATATTTAGAAAATAGCAAAGTTGTCGTTTATACACTGGTTTTATTGTTAGACAAAATGTGACAGATGATATCGTATCTCACAGACTATGAAGTACGTACAAACTGAGGATGTGAAGGGAAAATACATATTATTTGCAATTATTACATTTAAAAAATAGTGCTCCGTGTGTCTGTTATTGTATGTGTTTCACAAATTGTAATCTTTCTTACTAAATTGTGATTTTTTTCAAGCAGCTAACTGTTAATGTACTATTTAAATGTCTCCTTTACAAAACAGAGATCATGTAGATGACATGTGTAATAAGCGTTATTTCACAACATTGACAATGTCTATTTCAAGGGCAAATGCAATCAAAGTGAACTATCTGCGTTTAGTTAGAAAATCTCCCATTCTAGAGCAATAATACATTGAATGACACTTCTGGGCAGTGTTATTCTCAGAGAATATAAAGAGTGTGGTGAGATTAGGTAACGCAAATTTGATTTGGATGTTCCTTTGAAAGCCAAAACGTATTATACTATAATATTCTACATGTATGATGATTCCTAAAATACATACATAAACAGTTTTGGACGATTAGGATTCTTACATAAACATTTGCTAATTTTAAATTCAGTACGCCGACTCCTAGTTTTATTTGCGACGCCGCTTCAAAATCGTTGCTTGATAGATTTAGTTATATTTGGTGACAAGAATCGAAGAAATTATTTTAGTTAACTATATGTACTAGCTATGTTTAGTCATTATGATATCTGTGCAAATAAAATATGAGACCGTATTCAGACCGCATTGTTTCATTATGGTGGTGGCGGTGGTGGTGGCGGTGGTGGTGGTGGTGTGTCTGTATGTATGTATGTATGTATGTATGTATGTATGTATGTATGTATGTATGTATGTATGTATGTATGTGTGTGTGTGTGTGTGTGTGTGTGTGTGTGTATCTGTGTCTGTATGTGTTTGTGTCTGTCTTTGTCTATGTGTACTTAAAAAGTCGTCAGCACAACTGCAGGAAAATTTGAACGAATATCCGAAACCTCGATGTGAAACTATTCTAGTGCAATATCAATGTTAATGTCGATGTGCATAAATATGATTACGTACAAATCGGCGGTCTTCTTGCGCTGTAGAAACATTTGCTAGCACTATATGAAGTTCCTTCACATTGGGGTATTATGCTATTACTATCGAGGAGTCTGTATGTTATGTCTGAATGCCTATTAGATCTAAAAATTGCTGGCTTCTTTATCTTACATATATATTCTGAAATATTATATAAATATCAGTGTTCTTCAGAAGTTAATTCAAAATATCAAAACCTTGATGTTTCTCTTTGTGCGGTTTCATGTGTTTATGATCGTTATGATTTGAACCCTATTTTACGACTTACACAGGTTATGACACACAAGCAGTTCAAAGTTTTCTGTATAGCATTCGGCCTGTCTTGGTCGACCATCCTCATGTTGTACGACATTTCATCGTTGATCACACTGGCTACAAGGGGATTTGTAAATTCACTCTATCACATGGAGAAACAACTGCTCTACATGTACATGGAGACTACAAAATGTCTTAACAAAAGGTGACTGAAAAATGATACAAGGGAACGTTTTGCTTTGTCTTTATTGAAAGATCTGTTAAAAGAATACATTTTATTCATAGCAAACTGTATATACTTTTTTGTTATATAATCTGACTTTCTGTGTAATTTAATAAAAAAAAACTTATGTAGTATAGGAGACATTGGTGCTGCATTCACCATGATTCAACTTGTGAAATATAAACCTCGATTAGCGAATTGAAGCTATTATGTTACACCCATTAACCAACGTTTGTCATTTCAGTACTGAAGTAATAACGTTTCTCATTTCAAACTAAAGAGTGGGAGATTCAGTTTACACATATCGGTGTCATTTATCATGAGCATGAATAATAAAAATAGAAATGTTTTACACATCTGCCAGCTGTCCCCTATCGCTGCATATTTGATTGACTAAAATTTTAGGAACTATCTAAAGATGATGTTGTCACAAGTCCTCATCAAATACTCTTTACTTGTTTTTCTTGTTTTCTGGCAGTTGATATTACATATTTATAAATAATATCATTGTCCATTCAAACAATCAACTTTACACTCCTGACGATGCTGACGAGACATCGGCGAAACTTTGGGATTCGCCTTCACGAAGTTTTTAACTCTATTAGTAGATATGTGTATTAGCAACTATGAACTCGGAGTTAACGATCATTTATTCTAGATCTCTCGAATTAGCATTATGATGTTTAATTTCCGGGTACAAGCAGATAAATCAATAATGTGGTTACTCATATTAAGTGGTGAAATCATGATAACGAGAATGACTTTATTAATTTAACTTTGGTATTTAATAACTGAAAACCGTTTACACACAAGTAACAGAAAGACACGTCGAAAAAAGTATGATCGGAAGGAAGAGGTAATGATATTTTGCTGATTGTATCTTAAGATGTAAAATCCAACAGATCAGTACATCTATGAATATTTCATTGAATATGACCACTTCGAGGAGAAAGTTGCCACGTAGTTCTACAGAAAATATGTACTTAATTTGCTTCGTAGTGCTGTGTTAATTGTCATTCGCGTCAGTTACTAGCTTTACTTGTCATTCGAGTCAACGTACTTGGTTGGAGTGGCTCATCTACGTAGATGTGCCTCATCTGGTCCTTGACATAGATCTCTGAAAAATTCAAAACCCGTTTATGCATTTATTCCAAACTTTTTAACGTATTCGACGAGGTGAGAATATTTAGCAGCAGGAAATGTAATCGCTAGTGACATTTGTTTAGTTGTCGACTACCAGATGTGATGAAAAGTAATGTTTTTGTTTTTAAGGACATTATATTTAACCAATATTGGAAACGGTTGTGCCTAATAGTTATAATTTCGTTCCAATCACTTGAGAGATATTTTGATTAAGACTACTCGTTCTCTTTCTTAGCAAAAATTCTATCTGTTGTATTCAAGAACAAGCTTTGAAAATTAAACTCATTTGAATATGCTGTCCAGGAAATACGAACTTCTCGTCTTAACTTTGATGATGTTGATGTCAGAGGTGAAAGGTCGTGAGTATATGTATATTATATATATACATTATATATTCAAATGCTAATGACAACAAAAATAAAAAGATATAACGACACTTTACCAGTATGTCAGGCGGGGGGGGGGGGTATATAATATAATATAATATAATATAATATAATATAATATAATATAATATAATATAATATAATATAATTTCAAAGTAGTGATGACAAATGTTATCTTACAGACTCTGTACCATCAGGTGATGGAGCTGATGCCTTCTCTAATATTAAAGATACCTGCAATGGTGAAATGGCTAAACGATCATCGTGAGTTATATTTAACATAAAGTATTCCTTTGTAAAATGCGTATAGATGATAAGATTATATATGGCTTTGCGTGCTGTAAAACATCATATCATATCATATCATATTATATCATATCATATCATATCATATCATATCATATCACATCACATCACATCACATATCATATCATATCATATTATATCATACTTTATCATACCATATCATATCTATTATTGGCTTCATATAAAAAAGGAAATATAGGACCACCTCCCAGTAGCTTATGGTTGAAATAAACACTTCACTATCACATCTTTCGTCTTCAGGTACAGTTGTTCCTCTGGCATTGCGCCTGGTGGCACAGTGTGCCTACAAGAAAATATTCTGAAGTATATCAAAGATTCTGCTGACCAATTTGGAGAAGTACAGGTAGGGTTCATGTAATATTTACAACCCAATCATGTAATATATACAATATCATCAAAAATAAATTCAAAGTATACTTAGTATTTATGAAAATCAGAGAGAACATGTTCTTCAAAACACCAAAATATTATACCTTTCTTCCCGATTGTATATAATTAAACGTGTTTATTGGTTTGTGTGTGTGTGTGTGTGTGTGTGTGTGTGTGACGTATGGGCCACCGTAGTAGAAAGGTGGCTATTGCAATGCAAAGTCGGTTTGGCTCAATGGCAAACGGAATTGACTAATCTCGAATTTGCAGGTTCATAGTAATTATAAAACTGTCTTGTATTTGAAGCGATGGTAAAGTCTTAGGAGTACCGTTCAAATATACAAAAGGCCTTATATGTCCTATTTTCAGGTAAATTCAATTGCTGGAGCCTGTCATTCTACCCCTACATATCATTACAATGGAACAGCTGTTGATTTCCAAATTAAGACGGACAGTCCTTTCAGCAGTTGGATGAAATTGTGTGCCGTTCGTGGCGCTGTTGAAAATGTAGGACCTGGCGACCCTGGTCACAGTACACACACTCACTGTGCCTTCAATCCAATATAAGAAAAATCATCGCCACAGTTTTGAGGTTACGACAGTGGCAAATCAGCTACAATGACGAATTTTAAAAGAAAAAGATATTGAATTTCTAATACCAAAATGATAACTTGACTTTTGGAGGTGAACCTTACTTGCTTTAACTGCTAGAAGTCAATACAAGTCATCATTGTACCATTAGAAATGCAATACTCTTTTGTTGTAATCATTTTCTGAAAATAACGAACAATGGAATTCATGTTTGCATGGCTTGCTCAGTTTGCCGAAACAAGACGTAAATAGAAATAGTATTACCCGCATTTCGAACCTTTCATATTTTCCGAAAATATAATTAGATTTCCTTTTGTGATTATGTGGACACTACGGGAAAGACTGCATCAAGTGGAATGTTTTATGTTACACACTCAATTGTACTGAAATAAAAGTGCATAACACATACCAGCGTTTTAAACACGCCATTCTTTTCAGAAGAGGAAACTGAAATTCATTTTGTTTCTAACATGAACATAATGTGTGTGAAATAATCAATGACCAAAGAATGTCGTGTAGTTGATGACATGTTGTGTTTACATACTCAGTTTCGTCGAAACAGGATGTACTGTCTTAGGAATGCCTTTCTTACAAACAAGGGGCCTTGTTACGCGATATCTCTTTAATGATCTCAATTGTTGGAGCCTGTTACAGACCTTCACATAATAAAACGTACTCTAATTCCAAAAGTAAACTTTTTTTGTATAATAATCATGCTTGTGTACACCTGCAGTATATACGTGCGAGACTAAAGTTATAATGGCGTTTTCAAGTGTACGACTTGCTCCAGTGCTTCGTCGTCAAGGAAACAAGAGGTATCACAATGACGAACTACAAAGTATACTAAAAATAAAGTTCTTAATCTCCGACCAGCCCCTTCCATCTCTACAATTGTTAGACAAATTTGATTGGCATTTTCCTAAACCAATCACAAAATTTAAATATGACGTAAATGAATACGCCTTCTTATCTTTGGCAGTGTAGTCACCGTGTCTTACAAGTGCTCTAAACCCCAGACCGCTATAATTTATCACATTTTACAACGCATCAATCACTTTTTGTTATTTGAATTGTTGACATAAAATCTACATCCGGGTTTGAATCCTGCAACTCGTGTGCACTGACCGAGACCCCTTTGTCCATACGTCCTTAACCCCAACAATCGATCATAATTAATAACAAGTTCACCACGCTGAATTCCTGTGTCGTAGTTGTGAAGTTAATATCGGTCTTCAAAAATATCGACCTGGTTCTTTGCCTGTAAGGTACGCCGTGACGAGCGCCCTCACACATCGTATCTGACGGTCTATCGGTTCTCTGCTGGCCAGTCATATTGAACCGTTAAACCCAGAATTCAGGCAAGAACCCTACGAAATGAGTCTTGAATGAACATTGCAAAATAAACCAGACATCCCAAAATCATCACAATTCAGTTTCTTCAAGTACAGATTTGGATTAAAAACGTGATTGTAAAATTTTAGCTGCCTGGCAGAGTTATGCAAAAAGGTCATCCAGAACCTTTGAAATGAATGATCCAGGCCTATGTAATCAACTGATACGAAATCCTGGGCTTAAAACTATTTAGTACATTTATTCAAATATTTGGCCGTGTTGAGAGAAACTTTAAACAACCTTTAGCTTGTCAAATGTGGTACAACTTCGTTTCGGCCCTAGATATCAGTATGCGAAGTATTGCGCCGGATCAGAGCGCGGCAACTCTTCAGCGACAAATTATAAGACATAGAGTTAGATACATCGAATTCGTCTTCAACAATTCAATTTTTTAAAGAATTCCACAACCTGAGCAATTGGACATTTGAAGTCAGGTGATTTACAGTAAATTTGTGTAGGTACACAAATAAATGGTATAAATTATAATCAGACGTTGACAATGAATTGAAAGGGAGGGGAAGAGCCTCCTTTGTGTACTGACGTGTATTATCAGTGGTTCAGAATTTGAAGTGTTTTGATACACTTGAGTATTATACAGCCTGTCTGCTGGTTAAATCTGTGACATCTCCACAGTCACAAATAAGGATACTGTATTGGGATGATAACTGTTCATAAAGCGAGAAATGAAGCTCAGTTAGAACTCTCTTTGTCATGTCCTTCACCATGGTCCCTCTAGTGTTGTACTGTCTTTACTTATTTAATATTTACACTTTTGTAAAAATAAAGGTGACAATACAATAGTCTTTGATAAAAATAATTTGTCTGATTAGTTGACCGTTCTTTTTACATCAGGCAAGTCCAATCATCTACGTATATTATATATTAGTAATAAAAAGTCCTTATAATTTTCCCTTCTCCGAAAAAGACACCTGCCGAGTTTAGTGGCAGTATAGAGCCAGAAACGACTCGGACGAATACTTCATCCTGCGTCTATCGATATTAAACACACAAAATTGGGATTCCTCTTCGATGTGTGATTATGGTGACGAAGCACATTGTTCAATGTGAAGTTTCAACTCTCCTTGTTGGTGTAGTTTCATCAACAAACTGAACTCTTCAGGCATTCGATGGTTTATACTGGATTCCTTAAGGTCGTCTGTGTAATGGAACGGGATTGGTTGTCCTCGTGGGTTGTACGTGAACGGCCAGAATCCGTACAAATGAACTTCTTCACATAACATCAATGCCATGGTCGTTAGATACAAACCTGTAAAGAAGATAACAAAAAGGTGGTTTGTTTTATTGGATTACTTCATTTGCTCTCACACACATGTAATAAAAGAGTTTGGCTCTATCATCTATGATTCGGCACAAACGAAATTGTATCATCCAACTAGAACGTATCACTGCTTTCAATCATAGAACAGGATAAACATTCATAAAGTATCACTATTAGCTATGATTTTCGTGAATTTTGATTAAACCATGTGTATGAATGAAACAAACGGGAATACTTAGTATTAAAGTACCCGTCGACCTGCCCAGTGTCATTCCTGGTCAATGGCGCCCTCAACGACATGATAACTTTGCTGTTGTCTTGAACCGGATGCCTACTATGTATTTAGTAAATTTTACATGTGGTACCAAAGTACCCTCAACCCTAACCCTAACCCTAGACCGGGATATCGACGAACTTAAGATAAATAAGAAAAGGTCAACGTACCAGTTGAAATTGTACCCGTAACATTATTTTTCCAAAATTGTCTAACTGACAGTATATGTTGAGGATCAAGAAGTACTGTTTCTATGGTTAATGGAGTCTTCTTCAGAAAATCCATCACGAATAATGACCATTTTAAACCAGATGCTCCACCCGTTGGTATAGCAACCAAACCTGAGTATTCAGCAACAATATTTTGGAAAAAATGTCTCTCTTTTCGATTTGACAACTTGTTATACCTAAGAAATAAAAAAAAAAACTTGAAGATATACTGTTATCATGAATCACAGCACAAAGCAAAATACCATACGTTCTAATACACACGTGCACGTGCATTTTATTCAAATACATATCTGTTACAAGAGAAAATGGGAGTGAGATGAGAGACAGCCTGGCACATATACGGAGAGCGAGAGAGAGGGAGAGACAGAGACACACACCGAGTCAAGCAGGCAGAAAAGTGACCAGAAGACAGAGAGAGAGAGAGAGAGAGAGAGAGAGAGAGAGAGAGAGAGAGAGAGAGAGAGAGAGAGAGAGAGAGAGAGAGAGAGAGAGAGAGAGAGAGGGGGGAGGGAGGGAGGGAGGGAGGGGAGAGAGAGAGAACTTGAAAGGGAGTAAAACTTTTTGTGAAAGTCTAGTGTCCAATACTTATATTTCACTCCATCTAGTGTCATAATAGTTAAGTAAGTAATCAGTCTTCGCAGCTATCGTTAAACATTAGGTCAATCTACTCGGTAGTACTTACCTTATCCATATAACACTAGGGTTCAGTGTACTCAGATTACTACGATGACCTGCATCGACTGAAAACTGTCCGAGTGGTTGTAAATTACACCTATAAACAACGACAAACGAGGGAACATCATATCTTATGTTGGCTTATGATGTAAATACATATTAATATTAAAGTGTTTCTTTTCTGTCATTATTGAATGGTCGATTAACAGAATGGCATTGTGAGAGATAACTGATATACACTATGCCGAGTTATTGTTGTTGTTGTTGTTGTTGTTGTTGTTGTTGTTGTTGTTGATATTTCTGTTGCTGCTATTCTTCACGTGTAACATTATCTTCTTTTGGATTGTGCTAAATACTTTGCATGTAAATTGAACACAGACAACCAGACTTGTTTAGTGGTCTCAGAATTGAGTAAAATAGTAGCGACATAAAGGGATCTTACCGAAATATGTAATCAGCGTCGTCAATCTGCTTTCCACATCCACTGTTTAGTAGTATCCCTGAGTTACCAACAACGTTACATTTGTTGAATCGTTTGTCGTCTAATGGATTCCTCTGTCAAAAAAGGGTGAGATACAAAAGAAGAGATCGTGAAAATCAACTAGTCTACATGGACTGTGGAACGTCGTCGGTTATCTGAACCCTGGCCCAGTGTAACCTATACATCGAATATCTTTGACAACTCTTGCACTACAACGAGCAACAAGTTTGGCTAGTACGTCATTACACAGTAGGACGCCCTCTACGAGGTAGTTCTCAAATACGACAAAATTATGAATAACCTTTACCAGATATTACCTGTAAAGACATTGTCAGGTAATCTGAATCCTTAAGAAATGTCTTTAAAATAACCAGGAAAGAACGTGAACATATTTGAAATGATAGCTGGAATGATCGAGCGACTTAGATTCAATGACCGTATAATTAAAGTTGCTTGGAGGGCGTAGTTTTTGAATTCAAACCCTTCAACAAAGAATTGATTTTATGATGGTACTTAATTGAAGCAGTCGTTGAAGATGAGAATTAAATATCTACAAACCTGTAGTAGATGGTTGTATAGATCCTTCCCAATAACGAACGTCTCATTTTGTCGCCGTGGAAACTGTCGCTTAGCACCAATGTGAGCAATCTCTTGTGTGAGAAATATGAATTGGTTAGATATCACGTGAGTTTGCAGTTGGTTCCTGAAAGTGACAGAACACATGAGTAAATAAGTTACTCTCTTGTGAGTAAATTGATGTTGTTAATTGACGAAATTGGAAATTTAATTCTCTTGCATTTCTGGAATTTTAAATCAACCCTAAAATCAAGATATTTCAGTAGGTCAACCGGTCTTTCACTCGTCAACTCTTACCTTAATTGTGTACCATTTGTTTTATGTTGCTGTGACGGATATTCTGACAAAGTTTGATAAAGGTGTCTCAGTTCTTTTATATGTTCATTCAGGTCATCGTCATCACAAAAGGTCACGCGAGATTCTTCGAGTTCCTCTTTCTTGTATTGCCTAAACAAATTTGAAAATAGCGTAAAATGTTACGCGACTGAAAATTAAAAACAACGAGAGGGCGTTATACAGAGTGTTTCTGTCATACATCAGGCATTGCGACGGCCAATTTCCGAAGTTTACATTTGACTTGGCGCATGCGTTGCATATTAAATAAAGCACACTGTCTTTGTCTCTGTGTATGTGTCTGTCTGCCTCCCCTGTCTGTCTGTCTGTCGGTCTGTCTGTCTGTGTCTGTCTGTGTCTGTCTGCATCCCCTGTCTGTCTGTCTGTCTGTCTGTCTGTCTGTATGCCCCCCCCTCTCTCTCTCTCTCTCTCTCTCTCTCTCTCTCTCTCTCTCTCTCTCTCTCTCTCTCTCTCTCTCTCTCTCTCTCTCTCTCTCTCTCTCTCTCTCTCACAGCTTCCATGTTTCATCAATGTAAACTTTACATGGCAATTCAACTATATTGTTAATTCATTCTGTTAAAGTGTGGTTTTGTTCAAAACACGAAATTAAAAATCGGAACCATTTGTTAATAGTTCTGTTTAAATAAAGAAGTAGGTGAGGGGTCAGTATGAAAGGTACCTATCATCAGTAGCTAAGTTCCTCACAATGTAATGTGTGCGTACCAAACATCATTTGATGTTGATTTTAACATTTTATATTGACAAAAGTCTGAGTGATTGACTCGGATACAGTACTTTGATTTTGGTGTGTATAACAACAGACAAGGCAGAGACAGTTTCAACGACGACAAAATGAGACGTTTCTTACTGTACAACCATCTACTACAGTTTTGTTTTGTAAATATTTAATTCCAAACGCCAACGACTGCTTCAAGTACCCTCATAAACACAATTTTTGTTGAGGGACTTGAATTCAAAAACTCGGCCCTCCAAACAGCGTTCTTTCTTTTCTGTGGTATAACAGCTATTCAGTGTACATGTAGTGATTAGGTAAAGTAAGTAATGGCGAAAACGACAGCACCATCCAGCCACCGGCACTTTCACACATCATGTCCCTGTATTAAATGAAGATAGAGACGAGATACCATTGTGCTTACGTGAAGACTCATTTGAAAGTGTTAATAATGGTTGAGTGAATGTCTTCTAATTCAACTACACCATTACAAGTACCTTGAAGTAAACGTCCTATTCATTGCCAACGCAACCCAACACAACAATGTATTCATACAAAGAAAAACGTCACAGTAAGTAAAAACTTCCAGTGAATACCGTATCCAAATAATTCTGACTTAAGACATCCGTTCCATAAATAGTTCACATTGAAGAAATCTTAAATTGAATGACAAAGCAAAATAACCACTAGTAAAATGGATCTCCACAATGTACGTGTTGGAACTCTGAGTCTTTATATTTCACTTGATAGAGTGAGATTTACTCATTGAAGATGGTAGTAATAGATGATGATGATGATGATGATGATGATGATGATGATGATGATGATGATGATGGTGATGATGGTGATGGTGGTGGTGGTGGTGGTGGTGGTGATGACGACGACAATGATGATGATGATGATGATGATGATGATGATGATGATGGTGGTGGTGGTGGTGGTGGTGGTGGTGGTGGTGGTGGTGGTAAGGAACATGCTCACTGAGTGAGTATGTAATTAGGCTTTTACATTGTGTGTAAATCTAATTAGAACGCCAACTGTTACACTGCGGTGACAATGCAATTTAAATGGTACATTTTCTTGCGCAAAACAGCGAACTTTTTGTCAAAGTTGTTTACTTTTTCTTTGTTTGAATTTTAAATATCGATTTAGTTTTACATGTACATGTGTGATTATGTCAATGAACATTTCCACAATATCGTGATAAAATACAATAATGTAAAGACGCAGAAATGAGATATCTGCGCATGTCCGTTTACTAATTTGAAAGACGACACCCCTGTGCTGCTCGTAGTATACTGTATGTGTTTCATTGACACTGGGGTGGGCGTTATACGGAGGGGTGGGTGGCGGGTAGAGGGAGTGGCGGGTTGAATGAGACGGGAGCCTTACACGTTTTCATTCAATGAATGAAAGCATGTTTTATACGTACGGACATGTAGGTATCATGGCGGTATAAGGGGTATACCTCCGTCCAGGTGTAGATATGTTTATACATTTGTACAACCGTGTTCACATATTACTAAAGTTCTAATGGTAAAATGAAAAAAAGTACATTGGTTAGAAACTAGACTTATATAAAAAAAAATGCACTTGAAAGCAATATGTCAGACGAAGAAGCCCTTTCCAAATGACGTTATAGGTTAGAGCAAGAATAACATGGAATTGGTAATTACTAACCGTGCCACCAAAGGTCAACATTTGAATGCCGAAAATACTTACCTTGAATCATCGCCCTCATTCTCATCAATAAAGAGGGATCTTGGATGAAATATTTTCAACAATAGAACTATAGATATACAGAGTATTGTCAGATATGTAGTTTTTCTCTGCCTTAGTGTCAAAAGACTTCGAAATCTTCGTGTGGAAAATGTGTACATTGCATCGCTTTCTCTTTTCCACCATCTTGTATTCTGCTTAATTTGAATAACAATAGGTTTATTGTAGCCAAGTATTCATTGTGACGTTGTGTTACGTAACCAAACCTTTAGTATTGATAGTCAACAGAAGAAACAAAAGTGCAGTGCAGTCTTTTCAAATGGAAAGAGACTTGTCGACAAAAGCTAAATTTGTATTTCATTCCGCCGAGACAAGGTGGTACCAATAACTGTTCGGGTGGCACATTCACTGTTTTAACCTTTATGCAAATGAGTTCTTTAAATGAGATACGCTTATAGAATCATTTGGATGAAGCCAACATGTTTAAGCATCTCTGATATTATCTTTATTTCAAGAATAATCCCAAATAAAAATAGAGACAACACCCCGTATACATACAGTGCAAAGCCTCTGGAAGAATTACATGCAATCACAACGGACAGGTTTCAACCTCGACAAAACAAAGGCGATAGATTATAACACAATTAAGCTAAGTTATAGGTTTAAAAAAAGTCGCCTCAAATCCTGACCCAATGTGTACGTTTCCTAATGACGTTTCATAGTGGGTTAAACAGCTTTATGTGGATATGGCTGCTGATTGATTGATTGATTTTATTTGGCAAAAAAATATTCGGAAAAGCACAAACTAAAACGAATATACAATATGGCAGCTATCACATTTGCATGAAAGACGAAACAGATACATCACTGAATACCTTTGCCAAGGATGACACAAAAATGTTTTAACAACTTGTTTACTAATGAACATTATTAATGGTTTTGAACATAATGATTATAATATAAAACAGAAATCAGTTTACATGGTGCAATGTCTATTTCCAAGTATTAATCGTATAGTCAGGTTCCATAAATTTATCATATTATCTTTATACATGTACTTCAGAGATTAAAATCATCATCGGTGATATCGAGTTTATTTATATTTACTGGAGACTTCAACACATTAATTTACAAATAAGCCCGTCCATCGTGACTTCCATCCTGCTCATAGGCCCTTATATATAAATATGTATGACGTGAAATCAGTCTTTGGTCAAGAAACAAAACGGCGGACCTGGTCTAAGATAGATGATTGTAACTGTGTGGTGAAAGTTGTAGAAAATCACTCCTACATACGCTAGATATATGCTGTGTACCATTTTAATCGTTGATGGTTTGACACTTGTTGAAATCAGAAAGACCTTCGTCATGAGTCGTATGTTAATCAGTTGACACATACATACACACATACACACACATACATACATACATACATACATACATACATACATACATACATACATACATACATACATACATACATACATGCATGCATGCAGGCAGGCAGGCAGGCAGGCAGGCAGGCAGGCTGGCATACGTACGTACGTACGTACATACATACATACATACATACATACATACATACATACATACATACATACATACAATGTTCATTAAAATACGCAGACAAATAGAGTACAAGACGGACAGACAGGATATCACTGTCAACACTTACTTTTCAATTTGTGATACACGATTCATAATCAAGATAAAAAACGACAGAATTTCATATATATTTACCACTTTAATAACATCATATTAAAACATTAAAATAAGAATACTACATACAAGACAAAAATTAAAATCGCAGCCAATGGGTTTCCTCTTCAGTCTTAGATAAGTAAAATACAAATACGTATCTGTTCACGGAACGTTGACGACATAAAGATTTCATGTATATATATATTAAAAATGTGTTGCAAAATAGATATTGATATGTATCAGACATAATGGTACTACTGACATCTTGAATTTATGACGTCAGAGAATACAGATGACAGCCTCCAGCCAAGGTCACGTGTGTATACAAGTACATGTAGCTACGATATTTCTTTCACCAACCATAACCGTCATGCCATGTAAACTGTTCAGGTTTGAGGTTTTATGCAATGCCAAATGTGACAGGTCAAAAGTCTGTAAATTTGATTTGTATCCGAAATACATGTCTACCCCTATAATAATACCACTGATAGGAATGCAAAGTAGTATAAATATCCACAAATCTGTGCCTTGAAACATTTTGCCGTTGAACAAATGGGCATTTTGGAGCATTCAGTTCAAGGTATGAATGTACTTGACTACTAACATCAGTGAATGATAGTCGTGAATTAATTTAAAAAAAATAAAATGTCATCAGCCAGATTATTTCGATAAAATTTCAGTTCATATACAACACCAAGTTTGATAAAGGTGAGCTTATAAATAGTTAGGAAACAATATTCTGGGTGGAGTGGAGGTATCGTTCACCATATGCATGATTACAGAATTCAAAAATTGCACAGTCTCATAGATAATGATAAACTTACATTGCTGATTTGTCGATGGATTCGAAGTCTTACGTCACGAAATGGGGAAGGTCCATGGTCACTTGATACGAAAACCATGGCCGTGACAAATCTGATGTAAACTTATATACTAGACCACTAAAATTGAAATATCGATCTCGAATAAGTGTAGATAAAATTACAACCGGATACTATATTTATATCGTTTTACTGTAAAAAAAAAAACATAGTCCAATTTGTTTCCTCTTCGAAAACCTATATAGCTATACATCATGCATTTTACTGCTGAGAAAGTATGAGACATTACAACAAATTAAATTTCAATGTTCTCACATACATATATCTTACAATTTTGAGTTGTGTGGGGAAGTATCTGGTATATCACACGGATACTGAGAAACACAAACAGTATGCATCACGAAAGTACGAGATTATTACCTACAGTAAAGACTTTCTATACTAACAGTTTCCGGCAATGACGTTCCATTTGAAATCGAGTCATTTGACCTTGATTGTCGGCATTTTAGAGGTCATCAGCCTCGATTCGCACTGCTCCATATGTCATTAAGCTTTCCGAATAAATTAAAAAATAATGATCTGCATCCCTCTTCTACATAAAAAAATCCACTGTGAATTGGTCAAATGGAAAGTTGGCCAATCCTGCTGGACATTGTCCATTTATATGAAATAAATACTTTACTGACTTCATTTGGTTTCTTCATAATGTACATAATAGTAAGCCATCAAGGATATTTTAATATCTACTTCAACTACATTTCAAGTCTCCATGTTGACTTATATACCCAGGAAACTCCATTCAACTACATGTGGTTTAAAAAATACATAATTGATGGAACGGTGTATATAAATGCATTGTCGTAAATCACAGCCTCGTTACGGTACCGTCCACTCATAAAAATACACTCTGGCTTGTGAGAATGAATGTGGCATGAGAGTCGTTTATCCTGGAACGAATGTATTGGTCAAGGCAGGTAGTGGACCATTTTACAGTATACGGTATCTACATACAGCCCGTTTCAAGTTACCGTTCACCTGCCCTGTATAATACAACTATGCAGAAACCAATAAGAAACTGCATATTCTACACTAAGATAGAAAGATCGCAATTTCTTGCTACATCATTTAAACGAACTGTAACTAGACACAATGACAGCCACGAGGGCGCCAATCTTTTGACGTCTGTATTTGATGTCTGTTCGGTGGCACTTTAGTTCATTTCATATGGACAAAATGTTGCAAGAAACATTCAATCTTGCTATCTTAAAGTGTAGCATGTGCAGGTTCCTATTGGTTTATCATTGTATCAAACAGAGCCGGAACGGTAACTTCAAATGGGTTGTATGATCTCTTCCTCCACAATCTCCAAAGATCTTCTCCAAACTAACACTCACAACAAATGACAGTCTCACTCGTGTCATAGTCTTGTTCTTGTTATGTTTCTGTACACGGGGTTGGGTGACATAGATGGCATAAACCACTGGTTTAAGAAGTCGGCAGGATACCTTACACAGTAGACTATCTTTCAAGAAATTTCAAGAAATGACTTGTTTATAGGACAGGACTTCATCATAAATACTTTGGCAAGCTGGCTATGTAACTGAATTTCTTGAAAGATAAGACGAAACTATGACTTGCACGGTCCAACATGAAGACGTAAAAGTCCTTGAATATGTAAGTCTATAAGAAGTTTGAACTCTTCTGGCATGTCATGTGTTGTTCTTGAAGCGTCAATGTCCTCGGCATAATGGAATGGAATAGGTCGGCCGTGAGGATCGACAGCAAAAGGCCAAAATCCATAAAGATCAACCTCCTCACAGAGTGTCATCGCCAAACTTGTAAGGTACATGCCTGTTGCGAAAAACAGCGAGATACATTATTGGTAAGTAAATTATGCAAATCAGATACGTTATCAGGAATTTTACCAACTGAGCAGCAAAGTGATTGTCTCCCATAGCACTGAAAAGTGACTGCGACCAATCACAACACGTCTTGTATGGGTAAAAAAAACATTCAGAAGACAATTTGGATAGACAAAATAATCTAAATCAAAAAGATAATTTTCCAATTGAAGACATACATACATGTATCATATATGTCTCTGGTTTGTAAAATGAATGAGCAAAATCCAACCTTATTCCAACACTAGAAATAAGCTGGTCTACTATGGAAGAAGTAATAATAATATTATTTTTTGTTTAAGGCCAACGGCCAATATGACACAATACATAATGCAATTTTGACAATATAGAAATATGTACAGGATAAACAAAAAAGGAGAAAGTAAACGTGGAAACCATGGAAACCATGGAAGAAGTGACACCTTGAAAAGATGTATGTCACATAGACACGATTCTCTATTAATGGAGAACCATGTTGCATACCTAGAGTAAACATGACCATCACAATGGATAACACAGTAAGAGGGTTGTTGGCAAATATTAGTAAATGGCAAGCAAATCAGTAATTTCGATGAATGCCTTTCAAAACTAGGCATAAAAGACCGTTTTCCTTCCCCTTTCCCCTTCTTTTTGTCTCTTTTTGTCTTAGTTTTGTCATGTTGTGGTGTATTTCTTCTGTATTACAAAGGAGATCAAACTTTTTTTAAAAAATATAGATAAAAATGACCGTGCGAACAGTTGCAGGTATATGCAGACTTTCACAAACACTAATAAGTCCACATTCCTCAGTAATTTTGTTAAATTTGGGATTTATTTGACTTAAATTATAGATACAATCTTTCGAAAATTTAAAAAAGCAAACATGAAAGGGTCAAATAAGGTTCATACTATACTCACCAGTCGTCATAATTGATGTAATATTTTGTTTCCAAAACTCTCGATGTGACAGAAAGTGTTCTGGGTTGAAAAATGCAAATTTGACTCTTCTATTACTGTTCATGACTTTCATGGCTCGTATCCCCATGGTGATGGACCTGGGACCACCCAGTGGCACAGCTATAACACCACTAAATTCAGTTACATCCCTTTTAAATTGTCTCATATTTTCTTTGGTTTTCAGTCGTTCGTATCTGAAAAGAAAACATATATCAATCAGTTCCTAGCACTACGCCGTTAGTTGTAAACGTATTGTACCCTTCCTTAAGTCAATTATTTTGTGAATATATACTTATTCATCAGAATTTCTTTTGAAAAAACAAACTTTAAAATAAAAGATAAAGATTAAGATAAAATTTAATCGAGATACGAAAGGAGATAATAATTAGACTATGTGGTGGTTTAGAAGAACTTCACAATTGGTAAACTACACTTTGTATCAAATATGCCTAAATGTGTTGGTGTCAATAAAAATATTAAATTTAGACTCAACAAACTGTGTCAGTATCTTCATATCAGTATGTTATCGACAGTGTATCTATAGCTACACGACTGTCGCATTCCCTTTTTGCAGCTTGACTGATTTTCATTGTAGAACAAATAGTGTGAGGTTGTTGGACATAAATATCTTATGACGTGTGTATCAGCGCGAGGGTGGTTCATCAATTGCAATATTTGCCATTGGAGATATCGTGTCAGACCCATGCCGCCCACCGCCATGCGTAGAAATACATCATGTTAGCCTGATAGAAGATTTTTTTTCATTTTTACTCCTGTCACAGCATGAGAAAATTTTGATGTTGAAACTAAGCTATACTTTCACGAGCAGCCATGGCAACATTAGTTAATGTTGAAAATGTTTTCAGTTGGGTTTCACATTTGACCGGACATGGATCTACTTATTTCGTATTGGAATGTAACGGAAAAACAAAAATGTACCTCGTAGTATGATGGAAAACGTAACTGCGTAAAAACAGAAAAGGTGAAGTCGCAGTATTTTTAATTTTATATTGCTGTAATACTAACATTAGTTTTAATCATGAAAGTGAAAAAAGCGTTGACTAGACAGTAATCAATGTTTTCTCTGTCTGTCTGTCTGTCTGTCTGTCTGTCTGTCTGTCTGTCTGTCTGTCTGCCTGGTGTCATTATAAAACCATGACAATATAAAAACAATTAACTCATCAAGTTCAAATTTTACAACAGTAGCTGACGCTGGATGTTTCACTGGGTGTGTTGGCTTGCCATGGCAGCTTTGTGTGTGTTTGTTTGTTCGTTGGTCTATCTGTTTGTTTGTATCCTTACTTTTAAATTCTTTGCTCTTTAAGAATTTAAACTAAGGAATTTAGTGGCGGATCCTTTCTTTCAACACAGAGCTTAAATGGAATTCAACAGGGAGTGGCTTTAAAGGAGAGAGTTTCAATAAGTTGAAAGAGTCTTCTGTTTTTCCAAACTTAAGCTTTAATCTACGTATTCAATTGTAGATGTTAAATCTCTGTTTCAGACAAAGTAGGAATTCAAAGCATCATTCTTTCTGTATAATTCGTTTACAGGAGTTATGCAGGAAGGTAAACTTAGCCGTTATAATGTAGTACATTGTACTTCTGTGTGATATATTTTGTTTTAAAAAATGTACTCTTCGGAAATGAACTTTCAGTGCAATACCTCTTGCTTGCCTACTAGCCAAGTCTGTGTCTCAACTATACTCGTTCATGTAGGAGAGTCACACAGGTGTACATACAAAATACCCTGTGGGCGAAATTTAAACTTTCTTGTCCTAATGTTTGTTGATTCACAGACAACCTCAAAATATGCACACAAGATTTCCTTTACAGGTAACCATGTTGACATAAAATGGCCCGGAGTGTTCACATCCTGTTATCCTGTTTGTGGTAGGATTTATGAAAAGACTTTGCGCAAATTACCCTGTTTTCATTAAGTATCATATAAATGCAATTGATATTTTCTGGGACATCGACTTAATCACACATGCCGAAAATTTCTTATAGACACATAGACACCAAGAGTTATCAAAATATGATCAATTCAAATCTATTCTTCTTAGTCTGATGGTGAATGGGGTAAACACAAAAAGGGCACAATTTTGTAATTTCCTTTTTGTGTTCAAACATGCATATTCTCACCTGTTCCAAACAATGCCGTGGTTCATTGTTGCAAAATGACTGAGTCTCCCTGCATCAACAGCATAAGCTTTTAACTCCTGTAGATTACACCTGAAATAATATTAATAATATTAATATTAATAATACTAGTTTGACATTTTCATAACAATTTGGAGAATGGAAATACGAATCGTTTTAGATTGAGAAGGCCAATATACAGGAGATTTCGTCTTAGTATAGCTTGCAAATGCTATCAAACGATGTATCAATATCAGTGAGACTGATCACAAGGCTTTATGTAGAGATGGACACAATAAAGATAACACACAAACATCCCTTACACAGTGTCTGCTCTGTAGACACAATACAGATAACACACAAACATCCCTTACACATTGTCTGCTCAGTATTTTTGTTAATGATAACAAAAACACATACACATACACATACATTGTAACAAAATACAACGCAGACGCTATGCAAGGGGCGTTTCTGTGTTATCTTTATTGTGTCTACAGAGCAGACACTGTGTAAGGGATGTTTGTGTGTTATCTTTATTGTGTCTATCTCTACATAAAACCTTTACTTGTGATCAGTCTCACAGATCTTGATACATCGTTTAATAGCATTTGCAAGCTGAGACAAAATCTCATGTAATGCATCAACATTCAAGCGTATTCATATAAATTAATACTCATTCCTACCTGAATATCAGGTCTGATTTGTCAATATTTGTACCACAGTGGCTGTTTTTCAAAATTCCTGAGTTTCCCACCACAGCACATTTCCGTACTCTTGAGAAATTTATAGGTCTTGTCTGCAAAGAAAGAAGTGTTGTTCATCGGACAAGGTTTTAACATGCAGTCATTATCACGCCATGTTCCACAGAACGTTGTAATAGGAGGTAATAGAATAACGTTTCCAAACAGTAACCTAACAGTAGACATCCCTGATAATTGCTCAGTACTGGAACCCAACTTGTCATATCATATCAACATTGAATTTAAAAAGTAACAAAATCGTACAACATAGTATTGTCTGCAATCTTGCATATTTGATGCTAATGGTAGTTGTCCCCTTCCTTTTGTTTGGGTCATAATGCAGACTAAGGTACACTACATGTTGGACGTAATATATTTACATATCGCAGTATTCCTTCATAACGTAAAGTCATATTATTCAATCATTTGCTCTGGGCGAAAACACTAGTACCCATTTACGGCAGTGATAATTTATGCGATGCGAAAATACCACCCATCTACGGCAGTTGTACATGATTGTCAACAAAAACAGCTTAGTAAGACAGTCCACAAGCATCATGATTCAAAACAAGACTTTGCCTCAAGCGCAGTTAATCCATAGACATTAATCCAACCTCTATGGTTAATCCGGGTCTAGGAACTGGTTGACTAGTAGAGATCACGTGACTACTTACCCTGGGGAGATGACTGTAAAGATCTTCTGAAACTACAAAACTCATTGTTTCGTCTCTTGTGTATCGCTTTAAGTCGCCAATATGAGATGTGTCTTGTGTTAGAAATAATAATTTTTCTGGGTGTGTTGAATTTATTATTTTTGATCTGAAATAAAGGAATTACAAACTATAAAGTTTACATAATGTTGTGTAACGCTCTCTTTATGTCACGTGTGTTTATTCATAATTAAGTGCAAATCGTATTTGAATTGATCGCGATCCCGTTAATTAATATAATGAGTTGCATTGTATTCAATTTGTTCCGAACAATATGCAATATGGAAGGAAGATATTGTATTGCGTAACATTTACAGTAGCTGTAATTGTCCATAGAATAGGAGACAATATGACAGTGTCAACTTCAAAGAGCGCACCAACCTTAGATTTACAAGGGACGTATATATTTGGCGATGATCTCCTAAGATAATGGTAGCTCATGCAACGAAAGTGTAACAATATTGGTAAAGATGTTTGTCATGCCAGGCTATTGACGAAACGCTGTTGGTAAGATTTGTGTCTAGCCAGACGATAAAATGTAGCAATGTCAATGAGATTTTTGTCTAGCCAGACGATAAAATGTAGCAATGTCAATGAGATTTTTGTCTAGCCAGACGATAAAATGTAGCAGTGTCAATGAGTTTTTTGTCTAGCCAGACGATAAAATGTAGCAATGTCAATGAGATTTTTGTCTAGCCAGACGACGTTCTGTTCCAGGGTTTATGATTTTCGTCAAAAGTTCACAAACCAGTCTTACCTTAATTCTATACTTTGATTGACATTGAGCTGCCATGGCTGTGTAAGTGTTTGATATAATTGTTTTAATTCTTCCAAATCTGGTCCTTTCTTTTCTGTCGAATTCCCACTACCCGGTAACCTAAGTACGAACAAGAAAATGCACATTAAAGATACCGCATATGCGTTCTATGGAACATCTAACAGAACCTTGTTTTCAGCCACTTGTAACCAAGACTTAGATGGTTTAGTAAGACCAGAGTATAACGACGAACAGACATAATCAAAGTGACACTGAATCAACGCTGACACAAGAAACGTTCTCTTTTCAAGATTTAAATTCCTTGCATTTCTGTGAGAAATTTTTTTTTTCCCAACATTTAGTGATAATTGTGTTTGCAATGATGTCACCTGACAGGAACTGGTCTAACCTCACTCCTAGATATGTAACATGCTGTATCACTCCCACAATATTGCATCTGTAATATGCTGATTTTCTGCCCTTCTTTCTGATGCAAACAGAATTGATTCAGTTTACCCAAATGTAGAGACCATTTATCTACTACTGAATCGACTCCAGTTCACTACTCAAGACCACCTGTATCTCAGTCATATATTTGCCAGAAACCAACGATGCAGAATCATCAGCATACTGCAAGTCCTTACACTTCACAGCTGGTGATATAAGAAGCAAAAGTGTTCTCCGAGTATTTAACACGCATGCAATACAATTTTCAGATGATAAGTTCTATTTACGTCAATCGCCTGTTTTCGACCAGTTAAATACGACTTAAACTAATCCACTGAGACACTGTCCAGACCATGGCACTTAGTTGGTGTAACAGAACATAATGATTTTCAGTACCAAACGCCTTGTGTATGTCGAGCATAACCATACATGTAAAATTACCCTGATCACACTCTTGCTTGATAACATCGAAAAGATTAACCCAACAGGTGTCAATTGAGTTCGGACTGCGATTCATACAATAAATTGGTTTCAACAAGATAATCATTGAACTGATTGAAACCTAGCCATCCCATAACTTTAGACATGACGTTAATGACAGACACTGATCTGTAGTTATCGACTTCAGTTTTACTATTTTTCTTCAATATAGGGACTACTCTTGCTCATCTGGAATTCTACCTTAGCGTAGTTACAAATTGATAACGTTGCATATAGGAACTGCAATGACACTGTACTATATTACTTGGCTATAAAGTATTTCTTGCTCGTGTCTTTCAGAATGTCCTGAGAACACTGTGCATCATAATTGTGCAATACTGTTACAAAGGTTTATTCTTTGAGGGTACTTTTCAGCAATTTTGGATTTGTTTGCATCATTGCATTCGCTTACGTAACATCTAATGCTAATATATTCTCTTTCGTAAAATAAAAATAAGAACCCCTTTTCTGTCCCCTGTGCAATATTTTTCTTTTTCCTTCTATTTAGATTAAGATTCATTTGAAACAATGCTGCATCGGTACTATTTTATGATCATGTATATTATTGTGTCATCAGTAAATAACCTAACCGTGAAGGAGAGATTTCCAACAATATCATTTATGTAGAATAGAAAGAGGCAGGGGCCTAACACTGACCCCTATGATACATTGCAACCCGAACAGAACTGGACCCTTCCAACACAAATGATTGGGATCGATTACTTCGGAAACTTTTTATCCATTTATTAGTTACGCCATTCACACCATACCATTCAAGTTTCTCGATCAATCGCCTGCGACTAACTTTATCGAACGCTTTCGAAAAGTCCAACACACAAACGTCAGTTTGAATACCAGATTACATATTGTTTGTTATATCATGCATGATCAATTGGAATTCGCATAAACGTTTTTCTCTGAAACCATGTTGTAACTCGTACATAATTGAATTATTTTGGTATACTTTATCATACTGCTGAATACATTATGTTCCATTATCTTAGAGACAACACGTGAGGCTAATGGGTCTGTAATTAAAACAAAGATATTTCTGGCCCCTTTAGAAGACAGGGGCTATATTAGCATGTCTCCAGCCTCAGGGCATTGGTCATGACTCTTAAAGAGAGCCTTGCTAAATATAATATAATATGATATAATATAATATGATATAATATAATATAATATAATATAATATAATATAATATAATATAATATAATATAGATAATATATATACATGTATATATACATGCATATATACATGTATATATACATGCATATATATATATATATATATATATATATATATATATATATATATATATATATATATATTGATATGATAATTCACACACTATATACTGTCTTTGTTATTAATATCAGAATTGTACTAAGTCAATAGATGTATCCTACTGTTACATTCATCACTGTGTATACTACGAAACATAATCGATGGATACATACTATGTATTTGTTGTAAATATCGCTGTATAACTGATCAATACTGTCTATGAATTGTATATTTCAATAGATTTGACAGTTCTGTACACTTTAAAAGTGTAATGGTTTTTTACCATGGCTACTAATTGACGAACTTTTCAAAATAAATTAAACCGTGTTAGCACTATGTAAATTGTGACAAAGCTGTTATACAAAATAGACATTTAACTTGTCATGACCTCTAGGGATTAGTATTGTTATATATTAACACATTAATATTTGCATTATAAAATACATATCTTAATAGTTTAATCAAAGTATGTAGTGCATGTAACATTTGAAACTGTAACAAATAGGTATTGATTGATTTAACAATATCAATAAGTGTACGGAAAGATGGTTGGGTTGGACGGTGTGTATGTGGGGGGGGGGGGGCAGTGTGAATCGAATAACGTATGCTCAAATCAAAATTATGCACGATAGTGGTTGAAATGTTTGTCCCCATAGAAAACGGAATAATGCGTTACATGGTAGGCTATATTTTCTGTAAGTTAAACCTGATACATGCCAAGTAGGTCGAACTAATGTACGACGTTTACAAATCATAGCATGCAGTCGATTTCAATATTCAACACATAGGAACTATATCTTGAATGTTTTACATTTGTATTACGATTTTACAATAAGACCGAGAACATTTGATTACGCGACGTTAAATCTTACATTCTTTGACCTGACGATCTCTGTGAGCAGTCAGTCAGAGGACGAAAGCTGGTCTGGGAGACCTATATGGTTAGTTTTGTTCAAACTTTGCTTTTGCGATTTTTATATGTGTGAACATTTTTTTGAACAATTTCATTTCAAACAAGAATAATTTATATACAAAATAGAAACTTGATGCCTCAACACAAAACGTTTGAAAAATTCTGACTAGCTTTCGCTCACTTCTGACAAAGCATCACCAGGTCAATTTTTTAATGTTGAAACAATTGTGGTATTCACATTGATATATACCGCTGTGTTCTAGTACAATTGAAATGTAACAATTACATATTACATAATCTGATAATATTCTACACGTAATATGTAAACTAATTAATTAACTAATTAATTAATTATTGTCTTGTCAATTTCATAATACCTCTTCCCTTTGTTTATTAGTGGGTCTGAGTTGCAGAATACCCTAAAGGAAACAACGTACACTTATTATTTTGATTACTTTTTTTCGTTTCATGTCATAATCAAGTTGATATATTTCACTGTCGTCTATGTCTGGACCAGTTGACTATGTTGTCTGTCACCGCTATACACTGGTTAAGTCGATTTTTTGTCAGTAATATTACACACTTGTAGATGCAGCTCAGACCACAGAGTTTGAGGGCCTGAGGACACAGAAATAATGCTACGAGTATACCTACTCCCTTTACTCTATGGTATTCTCTTTTAAACAGCAACAATGGGACGTGTATTACAAAGTAAGAGCAGGGGGGCGTGAGTTACATAATACGTTCTACTAATTGACAGCCGCCACCAGTCATTACATAGAAGAACATCCAATGGATTCTTAAACAAGTAGGATACATTTGTTTGTTCGCTAGATGATGGTTACCCTATCATTGAAATGGGGTATGGTTCCAAACTGTTTGTTAGTACGTGTAGGTATTTTACAATTATAGCATAGATAGAGGTAGATTCTGCCAACTAAGATAAGGAGTGCCAAAACTACTGGACATCTGACAAGAAACGAGAAGATATCATTGCCATTACACGTTCAGACACATATTTACTGTAGTGTCTGGATATGGTTGACTGGAGACCATGAAATAGGGGAACGGGATTGTCTAAAAGGGAGATTACACCATGATAATACACTGTTGTTGAGAAAGTAGAAAAACATCACATACTAGCTAGGCCAGTGACACATTTGAAGGTGACTCTAATACATGTCACCCCACATACAAATGCAGTACAAATGACTTTGCTTTGGTGTTTCACTCATTATAAACATGACATTTTTACATACACTCAGACAACTTCAAACGCAAAATGAAACAATTATATAGGTGCCGTGCACAATGGGGATGTAGAAGTAGTCAATGTAGTTGATATTTTGATTGCCAGTTGGAAAATGAAGAATTGAAGCCATTATTATCATGAGGTCCATCGTAAATGTGTTCACCAGAAGCCTCTTTCTATTGCACTGTGCACGTGAAATAATGGCAATGCTTTATTACTTTTCAATGGGCAAAGGATCCTCCTCTGTGTTGTGTCTCTGTTATTGTTAAATCTAGAGTTGAAATGTGTCTATCTTTGTGTTAAAAAACATCATGTCCCAAGGGTGAAATATCAAGGTAACTTCATTTCTACAGTGAGTAAGACTTTGCCCGCTTTATTCCAGCATACAATCTAAACAGTGTGAAGTAATACCAGTACACCGGGTGTGGAATGTGTACTCAGTATGGACCTTGTGAAAAGAATAGAATTTACTACACTGTATTTGAAAAAGTCCCTCTTCAATGCAATGACTATATGGCATGCAAAACAATGGAACGCTAATTCGTTTCAGGTATACCATATAGACCCTACACTATGATATCGTTGTACTTTTTGTGCCTTGAAAACGAAATATTGTAAATGTCAATTTTAAATAATGACAAGTCAAAACCATGTATGTGTCATACATGGTTTTGACTTGTCATTATTTAAAAGCGAGTAAAGATGAGAGTAAACTTATTTAAAGATGAGAGTAAACTAAATTATGACTAGGCAATAAAAGTAATTCACACCTCAGCGCCCCCCCCCCCCCCTGCTCGTGGCTCTCTATAGTGGTCTGAGCTCGTGTGGACGATAGAGCCTCGGCAAGCACAGAAATGCAAATTAGCTTTGAATAAAAATGACCTTGCTCTCTGTATTCTTGTAAAACCAGTAACGAGTGTGATCTACCGAAAGCACCAGGAGCAACACAAACAATTCAAAGTATTGATGAAGGTAGTCTCCCATCTGAACCATTCTCGCAAACCAGAGCTGTTATTTCTTACTACGAAATAACAAATAACCCGTTCTTACAACACGTTTCGACTGTGCCATAAAAGAGGCCGTGGTTTGCGACGATGATTTCAACTATAGTAACATTTAGAAAAAACACGTTTCCCTTTCAAATGTACATTATTACGTAATAACAATATCTATATATCTTTGGTATAAATCACGCACCAACCTGTTTGTATACATACTCGCGTATTCAGTCAAGTTTTCCATTGATTGTGGCTTTCCAAGTCGATCGATAAAGAACACATCTTGACCATTAAATGTATATACTGTTGATGATTTACTTGTGAATTATTGAGGGACCTATCATTGCAGTTATCTTTTACGATCCGAGTTACGCCTTCACGACCTCACAGGTACTTATGCGATGGTACTGCTGACGTTTAGGATTCACATAGAACGGCTCTTGTCATGTGTTCATATGAGGTATCGGTTATTCTCATTTTTATCTGACTTTGTTTTCATTCATTCAAATACAACTCTTTAATGATTGGCTGCCCATTTTGTGACTCATAATAAGGACGTGGATAACTTAAATATGTAAAGATTTTGAGAATAGATTTAATCATGCAAGATACAGTCTAAAAATGTTTAACGATCGATTAATGTCTGTATTTAGACCAAAACAATTTAAGTCTTAAATTTAAAGGAACTCGACGTTCGCGTAAGAGGGTAGCTCTGGATATATATATACGCTGCGGGGCTTCGACACGTCTTCTCAACTTTTGTTGTCTACATAAATCCAGAGCTAGTAAGAGGGATACTTTGATTACTCCTTTGGCGTACTTCAGTGGCTCAATTCAAATACTTGGATGTTGTTGTATCCCAGATACCATCCAGGCAGCAGGTAGTGCACCCGGCCCAAAGGATGTATGTGAATACTACCGTTCGCCTGATCAACGTTGGGGATAGAAACCGCATTTGTATGTATTGCGAAACTTTTCAATACGCTTTTCTGGGTATCCATGCATTTGTTAAAACGACTTCGATCAACAGGTTGCTGATGGCCTAATCGATTGCTGTCAAGTCATAGAAATTAAACCGCTTGAGAAGATAAAGACAGTTTCTAAGAATCATGAATCAAGTTCACATGATCTGTTGACGTGGAAACTATTTATAATTAATCGACAGAGCAGCAGTATGACTGACTATGGCTATACCCCTGGGTTCGAAAAATGACCAAGAAATCTGCTTTTCCAACATTTTTATATCAAGATGGCGGATATATTTTTGAATGAAATCTTGACGTCATTCATGTACTTACCAGCCAAGCGATTTCTTTTCCTGGTGCCAGCATTCACATTGAAGTGTTTGTGTATGCTCATATTGAAGCACAACCCCAACATAAACTACAAGACAAACACAAAATATGAGAAGGGACTGCTTCGTTGATATAAAAACCGGCAGACGATAAGTAAGAGTCCAACACGATAGTTTCATGGTGTTCCGAGATGACGAGAACGCAGTTGAATAATTGATCTAACACTTCATTATTTCCACCTTACGTAATCACATTGAAGTCGAGCTATTGATTGGTTAGGGTTAAGTACTTTCTTCGGTCACCTGCGGGGGCGCTTTCGTTACTAGGCAACAAAAAACAACCTGTCAACGAGCATGGTGTCGTCACAAACACGAGCAAATAACAAGTATTGTTCACGCGGACTTGTTCAACCGAAAATGTAGGTTCATCTAAGTGTGTTCATCTCGAAAAGTAAATATCAATGTTTGAGAAAGCGACTAATGTCCATTGATAGAAAACCACGATCCCACACAAACCATTTCTGAATCAAATTACACTTCAGGTGAAGAGAATTTTTCAGTACCTGTCAGATTGGCACCAGTCCCATAGAAAATGTATTTTTCAAATGCTTTCGTGTTTTAGTTTTACATGTACTACAACAAAGTACAAAGTTTCCTTCTCATATTTTGTGTTTGTCTAGACTTAGTAGTTTTAGTTTTGTAAAGATCATTTTTTAAAAACATTTTTAGGTTGTCCCAGTTATATACTTTTAAAAGGTTTGTTTTTTTGTCTTTTATTATTATTAATAATTGACTCCAGTGGGTAAATGATACAATGTCTTACTTGCAAATCAATACATGTCAAATGAAAAAAAAATGCAGGAACAAGTATTAAATAAGATTTGACAGTCTCTCAAAAGCCTCCAGCTTTCTTACATTTGCATTCATTTCTTTCTCAATTTTATACCTCGAGTTAAATTCAAGCTTCAACATGCGAATCAAAGGAATAGTTGTTTCAGATGTCCAATACTTATGAATAGACCATTTCCCTATTAATACCAAAAGCTTAACAACGCCTTCTTCATCTGTAAATATATCTCCAAATTCTTTAAATTGACAGTTGAAAATTATATCTGTGCTTGATAACTGTACATTCTTATGCAAATAGTGCATCAACGCTGCTGAGATTCGATGCCACATATCTCTTACTTGATCACACTCAAGGTATCTATGTTCTAAAGATTCAACATTTGCGCAAAATTTACATGTCATAAAAGGTTATGTTTTCCTCCAGGGGTACATCGTAAAAAACAACGCAAAGAATCAGAAATACCCAAATAAACTTTTTTTATACTCCTTCGTTTATTTAGCTATTATTTTGAAAGATAAACACAGTTTCGCATTACATGTAAACTATCAAACTTCTCTAGGTATTAATATAGCGCCGTGGTGGGATTCCTCATACGTTGGCACGGTATTGTATACCCAGTTACTCTCCCAGTAGCATAGTACAGCCCAAGGGTGCATGTGAGTACTATCGTTCGCCTGATCAAAGTACTAAGGATGATAGAAACCACACATGTATGTATTGCGAAATTTTTTCTGTACTCTTTACTGAATATCATGCATCGTTTAAAATTAGTTGAGTTTACATCTATAGCTTGTCGAGAACTTAAATCGCTTGAAAACGTTACACAAAAACAATTTCAATAATGAAGCCTTGCAGCGTATAACGCAATTCTGGATTTCCTCCATACATTGGTATTTGAATACAGTGTACCCTCCGGTCAAAGTATTGTAAGGATGAGAGACTTGACACGGGTTCTGTGACTCTCAATTTATAGTGGTTTGTGTCACTTTAGTTATGTACACCGGCAGTAAATGAGTACAAATAATTTGAAACATCGGCTTGTTTCGCAACTAAATGCCTTTTTCAAAAACTTTGATTAGAATTCAGTTTATATACGCCATTCTCTGTGCGTTCCAGTACCAAAACACATCCACTGAAAAATAGGATGTTGGCAGATTACATCATTCACTTCATTTGTACTTCAGATTGTGTTAGGGTATATAGGCTAAACATGTCTTTGGGCTATCATGGAGGTAGAAATAGTCTTTCCTACCCCCATAACGGAGATATCGTGTAACTAACGAAGACAATGAGGCACGGCACAATCTCAGGTACAATGCAAGGAATAATGACAAACTTTGGTCCATTGTCAAGGCTATGTAGCTTGTTTAATCTATACAGTGACGTCATTCTAACGTTTGCGAAGGTGTGATAAAGCCAACAATGCCATGGATGATTAATGAAATGTCAATCACTGTTGCGTTAAAACACATTGCCGATGTCTAGTTGGTTTAGGCACTTCGGCGACAAATGTCACTGTTTCCCATTAATGCTACTCCAGTAGTATAACAGTAACCTATATATATTTCAAGCATCGGTACATACTGTAGTATAGTATGCATACCTATGCAACGATGTTGAAGATTACTTTGTCATTAGAAAAACAATTCTTAAAACGTTTTACATATTTTTAACGCCATTGTCGTTACATGGCAATGTCGAGTCTAGTTCTGACGTTATACGTCCTTATCATTGTCAGTGTCAATGTGATAACAGAACGAAACAGTAAATTGCAACCCGCAATTGTAAACCGCGACAATTGCCTTCCTTCGATATTTTGAGGCAGTTCCTGTCCTTCTATCCGCAACGTATATCTGTATGGTTTTAATTAAAAAAAACAAACTATGCTGTAGTATCAGTAGTACTTTACATGTAGGATGTTTTTTTTCTCGTGTTTTTGAACCTATCCACTGACCAGTTTTAAACTCTACCAATGTGTTTAGTTCCATTACCAGTATGGTTTGATAGCTCCCTTTGGTGGTCCATGGTAGCGTACACGATTTGGGAGAGCTGCCAAGCATTGCATTCATGTGGAACGCTGCAAGCATGTTGAGGACGCCAACTGGCAATAAATTTCCTTTGAGGAAGTACGAGCATTAGAAATTTGAAGCCAAGACTCTGGAGTGCTCCACAATCTATGTTTGCATAGACACTTATCATTGGTATTGACATCAAGTATCATTGACTGATCACGATTAATGTCCAAGAATCGCCGTGGATACAGAGGATATATTTTCATCCTTGCTTGTTTGTTGTATTCTTGAAAGCCAGAGCTGATATTTCACATTGCCAAAGAGGCTGTGGTTTACGAATGTGGTTTGTTGGAGAAAGGCGTAGATATGTTTAGATCGAACTTGTTGAAAGATTGCCTTTGAGAAAAGTCCCAATTGGCCAACGTTTTGTGGAAATCCAATTGTGGCTCTGTATCCTAGAGTATTTGGAACCATTCTTTATCGTTGGGAGGTAGGAGTTGGCTAAAGCATATACCCTACATGTGTAGGGTCTATGTTAAAGTATGCACTTTGCTAGTCTAGCTGCTAGACCTCGGGTGTTCTTCCAATACAATACAACACACGACCGAACATCGGGCAAGCCCTCACTGCCAACTATCGTATCGGAAGAAAGCCCGAACGTGTAGCAGCAAGACTAGTACTTTGCCCGATCTGATTAAAATCTGATTAAAATCTGCTGTAGTAGACTCGGACGGCCACTTATTGTATTCACTATTAGCAATTACCACTTCGTTTATGGCGTGGATTGTTATTCCTATTACATGTTCACGTTTTGGTCTTGGTAGGGGTGACTCAACTAAGACAAAAACAAGAAGCTGTAATGCAAATGACAATACAAACAAAAGACAAGCGTAATGATGATACCAGTAGTGAATAAATAGTCGTTCATTACATAGGATTTTAATCAAATTGGCACTGTACCGAATTCCCACTAGTTTTATGATACAAATGATGAATTTATGTGATTATCAGTTCAAGCTTATCTTCTGTCTGACAAATAATGAAACTGACATTAATATCGACATATGATGCGAATTGTATCATCTGATTATGGTTACATCGATTTTGATTTGTCCACACAAAATCACGGTTTTAAGAACAGTGGCAGTATACACGTAACACGGGATGGGATATTTGTCATTCAAAACAGCAACATGTAAATTCTGAAGACATGTGGACATACTTCAAGAAAATGTTCTTTTTTGGGTCAGAAACGACGTGTCATTATTGTTAGTCCAGGCCCTGGTATGTCCTGATATCCCATACGGTTATGGAATACATTGTAGTACATAACACGGTCCCTGTCAGGACCTTGGCTACATTATGCAGTCTTGATATTTCTATTCCTACTAGTACAAATCACTGGCCAAGTAGTGAAAGTTTTGTTTAGTTGTCAAAACAACCATACAATATGCTCTCTGATAACCTTTATGTATTACGTAAAAACAAACCTTTGTTCTCACAAACGTGTCTTTCAAAGATATATTTACTGTTCTTGCCTCAATGTTTAGCTATTTTCTTTCCTTGAGATGTTTGTAAACAAACTCGTCCTCTGAGTGGATAAGCAAAGAAATGATTTGGCTAAAATGCTGCTCGGAAAGCTCCTACAATTGTTTTACGTTTAGTGAGAACAGAAACTAATTGAATGGATGAATTGTTATGTTGCGATGGCAACGCTAGTTATACAAAACTGTAGATGGTCGAGGTCTCACATGTTATCTTATCAGTGGAGCCATAAGGACTACGTGGGGTCATTTCTTTTGTCTTTACCAACTTTTTCTGTAACTCTGAAAGACAAAATGTAATGTTTTCATGCCTAAATTTTAATCCTTATCCGAACTGGGACTTTAATGCACCGTGTTTACTTAGTTTTATCGAGTTTCATAAAGACATGGACTTTGATAAGAAACAAAATGCACGTTAAACCACTGTGGTTAAACCATAGCCCTTCGTCTACAGTTAAAAACAAACTTAACAATGCTAAGTGCATGAAACAATTAAAACTATACCAATTAACGTTTTTTATTTATCGATTTATCAACACACAGCGAAAAAAGTACAATTATAATAATCTGTTATGGAAATTCTCTGTTTATCTTATATGTCGTTATAGCAACATTTTTTATCATCTTTATAAAAAATCTCGATTCTTTGCTTAAAAGTTGTCATTAAACATTGAAACTGTTTCTTGATCAAGTAACAAACACAAACCGCGTAAAAACACTCGTGTGTTTGATTGAATTAACTGAGGCAAAGAAAGACTTCATACTAAGACAAAAGTAAAAAACAACAATACAACTGATGCAAAAACAATAATGGGTGCCTCTGATGTAGAGATTCACACGGCGCTATCCGATTTCTATAAATATTCATAATTCACTTCATGAGACAAAAGAAAGTCCACTTTTACATTCCTCGATTAATTATCACTGTAAATGTTGGCTAGCTGTGAAAAAAAGGTATTTCCAAATAATCCACTAAACACGAAGCTGTATTCGTATCATGTACCTGGGAAATTTCAAATATATTAAGATATTGGCACACGAGTAAATAACAGTTGGGATTGTTACTAGTCAGTCTTTATTTCTGTATGTGGAAAAGGTTGAATGAAATCTAACCGCTTATTATGAAATATGAAAAAAAAATTAATTGCACAATGTATCACCATACAGTGAAAATCATTCCACATAAAACAGGGCATCGCCTGACTCGACAAAATCTTACTGCTATTGCCACATTTCACTGTCCAACTCGACAAAAATCCTACTAACATTTGTATGTATACATTTTAATGAAATATCCAGCGCTACGCCAAAGTATCAGTTTGCAAAGAAATGTAGTAATGGTAGTAAGATTTTGTCGACTTGGACAGTGAACTGTAGCGATGTTAACGTTTTGTCTGACCAGCCAGCTCTTTCAGATGACATGGTGTTTAATTATACTTATGTAATAATGATTTAATTGTGTCATAGCTTCATTGGCACATCCAAAAGACAAACGTCCCATCTTCATATATGTCATAAATATGTTCGTCAGTTTGTTGATCTCTTTTTTAGATCCTGTCAGTGATTGCCAGACAGTGGAGTTCTACCGGTATTAAAACAAAAACACTTGTCAATTTCATTTTAAATGATTGATACTTTGCCAATACATGATAAAGTGGACAGCATAGCGACATGATAGGAAAGAGGTTGTTGCCAAGCCGACTGGATAATGTAGTACTGTTCACCACTCAAGTAATTTATGCGATTCAATTTGAATCGTTAAAAACTGTTCGTTTCAATCTCAAAGCTGAAACTGTGTTGTTGATTGCCATTTGCAAATATCCTTAATCAAACTTCTAAGCTTCTATATCTTGTTGAGTAATTCGCAGAATTTCTACGTATTATTGCGATTGTACGTATGTCTAATGAAATAACGTCACTTTCGCAGTTCTAAGTATCGAAGGGATTCTCCATCACGTACAAGGACCAAGATGTAATCGCAGCATTCCGTATTCATGGAATCTTCGTAGTATTTTGTATTCACCAAAGCTGTAAACATTACGTGTATCATCCGAAAAGAAGAAAGGCAGTGGGTTCCCTTTGTAGTCCTTTCGATAAGGCCATGCCCCGTATATATGTACCTCGTCACATAGTGACAGCGCCATCATCGATGTATACATACCTGAAAGAAAAACAAAATGTGTAAATAACATGAATAAGACTTTAATACATACTTTGCGCATGCGGAGTCTAGTCGTTAGGCCAACAACTGACCACTGCCATGAACGTTGGTGATTACTATATTTTGACGGTATCACCATTTTATTCGCGCACATATACAGTTTTACTCGTCAACAAGTCGCCGGCTTGTCCTTCAACCTCTCACATCCACGTAACGATAAATAAAAATATATCCGTTATCGGCGCTGGAAGCGTGTTCTGTAGTTGCGGATGATAGACAGGTTGAGACAGGCTTGCCTTTACGTGACAACAATGGATTTATACTGACAGTCCCGGCAAGTAAGTTTTAATACAACCTTTATCACAAACATGCACAGACAGGACATGAAAATAAAATGATTAATGATACATCAGTTGAACATGAAGACTACTGTACAAAGAGCATGTTGAACACTATGTGAAAATAACTAGTATGCACAATATTGAGAATATATCATTTTACAGTAAACGTGAAACAATGTCAGTGATATTATTTGTGTAGGAAAGCCGATGTAGTTTTACCTTTTTAATTGCTTCTTCCCATAATATCATGATAAAGAATTCAAGCAGACAAAAATAAAACAAATGATAATTTCAAACAACAAAAATTCATTCACTTACAACAACTGTACACTCGCGTTTCGCTCTTAGAAACATAGTTTATGAGAGGGATCGGGGCAGTTTATCTGCACTAAACTCTAGAGGACGCTATTTGCCATCTGACATCGAGAATCTATGTCGTGAACAACAGCCAAACATTTCTAATATATGTATAACGTTTCTTACCCGTCGATAGAACCCTTGAATAGTTGTACTTTCCAAGTAAAAATCTCTTGATTTCCCTGTTGCCTTCAGGGTTTAAAAATAACGTTCTATTTTTAGCAATTCGAATTGCTTTCATTCCAAGAGTAGCCTCACCACTGGCTGACATAGGGATGACAACATCTCCACTGATGGCTGTCATGTTTCGCTGGAAAGCCTTTCGATCTTCTACGGTTTTGAGACCCCCATACCTGTAAATATAATACAGAACCGAGTTTAAAATAACCCCATATGAAGATGGGCCCTTTTTAAATGTGTGCTTCCAATCGTACTGTCAGTGATGTGTTTGGCCTGTTAGAAATACATATGTGAGTGTGTAGACAATCGTACCTTTACTCAGCCTGTATGCCTTAGAAACAACAGAAGGATACGTACAGTGAACCATTTTAACTTATCAGTGATATCGAATTTTAGCGATAATCAGAACTTATTTACTCAAATACAACATGTTTTTTGGTGACGCCATATTTACTTAGTATCTTCAGTGAAGTTCAATTTTTCTGACCCGGCACAGAGGGCGTCATTTCAGACCAGAATCAAGAATTGTGGAATCGGTTGGGACATGAGAAACGTGAAAATAAATAGGTACGGTTATAGACACCAAAACATCAACCTTTTCGTTAGTCTTGTAGTAACACCTGATTTGCGCTCGGAAAGTTGCCGAACTAAAGCCGAGGATGACAGTACCTGTGGGGCGCAAGCTCTCGACAGCATCTTGGTGCTTTGCGACAAGTTGTAGATTTGCGCATACCAGAGGGTCTGTCAGCTAGACTTCATTTTCACAGCATTATACGAAATAAAAAAAAGAGAACAAATTTTGCTTTACCTTACGTTTAGAGCACTTTTACCAATCATAGTCATGTTATTTTTCTTGCCAATATCGTCCTGGTTCACTCCTGGATAATTATATGCATACCTGTAAATGTCAACGCCGAAAGACTTGTTAGATTAATAATGACGTGACTGCTAAAATGAAATTCGATACGAGGGTGTAGTCAAACCTGTCAATCATTACGTCACTTCCAATACACTTTAGACACAAACAATGAATTTCTTCCTTGCCCATGCTTTAGACAATTCTTGGCATGGGTAGGTTGAACTTCATGTACATTATATCACATATTCACATATCTTCACAACTTGTCGGGTCTGGGAAGTATGGACAGTTAAAAGTTTGTTTCTGTTTTAGCGACTTCGGATGAAAATGTAAAAAAAAACGGTTATATATAAATTTTAGCTCTGCAAAACCTGAATTTCAAGGCTACATCGGATTATAAAGGATATGGTAATGACGGCATCGGACATGCGTGCTTACTTACTATATATCAATACACCATCCTTACCTGAATACATAGTCTGCATCGTCGATGCTTTTTCCACAGAAAGTGTTTCGTAGCATAAACATTGAACCCACAACACTACATTTTCTCATCTGTCCATAGTTCAGTAGGGATTTCTGTTATGAATAGATAAGTGGCATATTTATTAATGATACAAAAGCTAAGATTATTCATGTAAATAGGCCTTTATAATAATGTGCTCCTTTTCAACCCACTTCCTCCATCCTGCGTTGTCTACTTCCCCTACCTGTTTGGCTGTCTCACTCGCTTTCTATGTGTTCATTTCTTCGTATCTCAGTCTCTGTATTGTTCCCTCCCCTCTCACATGCACAACCTGTTTCCTTTGGCGTAGGTTTTTTCATTCACTCATCTCTCTCTCTCTCTCTCTCTCTCTCTCTCTCTCTCTCTCTCTCTCTCTCTCTCTCTCTCTCTCTCTCTCTCTCTCTCTCTCTCTCTCTCTCTCTCTCTCTCTCTCTCTCTCTCTCTCTCTCTCTCTCTCTCTCTCTCTCTCTCTCTCTCTCTCTCTCTCTCTCTCTCTCTCTCTCTCTCTCTCTCTCTCTCTCTCTCTCTCTCTCTCTCTCTCTCTCTCTCTCTCTCTCTCTCTCTCTCTCTCTCTCTCTACTTTTACAAAATTAGTGCCCTACTTACAACAGGGAGTGCTTCATACATATTCCGATTGAGTTTGAATTTCGACCAGTATGCTTTCGTGTATGAGTACGTCTGATAAATGTGAGCTACACTCTGTGTTAGAAATATATTATTGTGTATATCCGTTTTCTGACGTAATTCACTCCTGTAAAGAAGATGGAAAAACTAATTTGTAAAGTTTAATCTCAGGTTTTGGTTGAGTTTTTTCCACAGAAGGTATGTATTGGATCCTGCATCCGGGTATTTCCATTATATGACGATTACTGTCTATAAAGTGACATTGTCATGTGATCTATGATCCATTCAGGAAGCCAATATACGAAATGTTCGACACAAAAACTTTGTTCTTTTAAAATTTCAACAACATCCCACGTTTACAGAGAGAGAAGAGTACGTTCGTTTTCGTTGCCGTTTATGTTTCGTTTCCACACACAATATATACTGATCTCCAGCATTAATAATTACTGCTTGAAGCGGTTTAATATCGTTAATATATACTATAGCATAGTATGTCATACATAATAAGGGATTTGGTTTGTGTTCAGCTGCCATTAAACATGTTAAAGGGACATAGACCGTAAGATAAACCGGCCTGCTCCACAACAGAAGTTGGTCGATACCTGAGGGTGCCCCGTCACGGCGTACCTTACAGACTAATAGGTCAGATGTGATCAATTGTTGGTAGTATTTTTGTTTCATGTGAAGAATTACAGACTTATTAATTAATTGATTGATTAATTAATTAATGAATTTATTATATTAATTAAAGCATCTTTAATTATTATTAGTCTTAGGTTGGCCCTTAAGCTTGTTCGTTTCATAAAGTCCAGTAACCAACTTAAAGGCCTTTGGCCTAAATCTATATGTGTAAAAACGTTTGTTTGCCAGAGCCATGGAAAAGTTGGTCCACAACAAAAAAATGATCTCATCTAATCCTCATTAATAATATAGCATTAATGCGACGACCCTGAATTGAAACGTAGCCCTTTTATATCAAATGTTGTATTCTCAGTTGGATAAGTAACGTGACAGTGGGGTTGGAAATCACAACACTGTCACTGGTCATATTCAAGTGGTTCGGACGTAGTCTACACACTAACTAGTTGATAATTTGTAAGTTTTGTCTGGAGCGCCATTTTTGAAAACACAGGTGTAAAGATATAAAACTAAGCTGTAAGATGTTAAAGTCAGTGGTGGCACCCTGAGAAAAATACCCCTATTTACAACCATAGACAATTTCCCCTCCACTGTCTATGATAGAACTAAAGCCATGGTTACAATCACACACAGGTAGGATTACTCCAGCTAGCTGTCATAGACCCTTGGGCAATTCTGTAAATTAAAAGCTACAACAGGTCGTATAGCGCCAAAGGCACTGTCTAGGGCTTGCCCAAGAACAAAAGCTGAGTATGGCAATAGCTCTCAGTGGAGCTCGCAACAGAGTTATTGTCATCCACGGCTTTTGTTCGGCATCCTCTCGAGCACACTGGTCGGGGTCTTACTATTCACATTACCATTAGTGTCATTCGTATGAATTTTACAAACATCAAGAATTTCACTTACAATTTCTAGTACATTTTATGTACTATGTTAAATAGCTCTCTCTCTCTCTCTCTCTAGACTCCTAGATGTACATATCTGCAAATACAAAGTCGCTATCATGCCAACTCAATAAAATACCAGTTGACATCACGTCCTGGTCTTTTTAAAAAGAATAATCCATTCACTTGAATAGTCTATGCAATGACTACAATTGAACAGCTCTGCATATTACAGCACGTTGGAGGTTGATATTCGCTGGCTTTGATAGAACCACATAGAAACCAATACGAAACTGCACATGCTACAAGATTGAATGAATCTTGTTACATATTGTCTAAATGAAATGAATTAACAGCCACCATACAGAAATCAAAACATTAGCAGCCAATGTGCAGTTTCTTTTTTGTTTCTGCGTGGTTGTGTCAAACAGCCCATAAACTATAACCTGCAACACACTGTATATAGTCCTTGCTAGGCGCCATCTTGAAGTTCATGCTTATTTCCAGGCAAGGACTATTAATATGCAGACATGGTATAGTATGAATCACGTGTGTGGGTCATATTAAATGAACTGATTTGCATACAGTTCATTAGTATACAAAAATCATAAACACTAACCTGAAGGCATTGGCTCCTGTAACGTTGAATTCCCATGGATGATAGAATTCGTGAACTTTAAGATATTCTATATACAGTTCAAGAGATTTTGTTTCGTTCAGAAATTGACTGAAAGTAAAGGATATAACAAAAGTGTTGTTACAACTTCAGACATTAGACCACTGACGAACGGAAACTGTTACAAACAGGGAATGTAAGCAAATTAATTGGATCAATAAACTTGGCACAGCATGTTGGAATAGCAGAGGCTTGTATTACACACCATGGTTTGATAAGAATAGTTTTGTGGCCTCTTTATGTGTACATGAATTGGCAGGGGAACTTCAAATTTGCTTATGAACTTGAGCTATTATGTAAAGTGGCCATAAAACTGTTCTTATCTAGTGATGGAATGTAATACTTATCTCTCTGTTAGTGTATTTCCACTATGCTATACCAAGTGTTATTAATCCAATTGATTTGTTTACTTTCTCTGTTTGTAATAGGTTCCGTTCGTCAATGGTCTGATGTCGGCAGTTGTAATATTGATGTAATCAATACAGACACTTCTTTGTACGTACAGGAAGGAATATTTTTCAACGTGTTGAATAAATTATCGAATGTTTTAAAAAAGCATCAAATTAAAGAAAATGTAGAAATGATAGATATCAGAAAAATATTTGTTACATTTATTGAAAGTCTCCTTCTTAATCGGGGACGACATTGTCAAGTCAGATGAAATGTGGCAATATTAGAAAATATTTTTGTCGACCCAGACAAAACTTTGTTTCATACCGGCATAGTTTTAATTGACAAACCTTACCTGTAATTATATTTATGACTTGTATCTGGTGCCATGGTGTCGTCAAACACTTCCTCATCTTCACCATTTTCATCCTTATTATCATCTTCTTCATTCACTCCATTATTATCATCATCACCATCATCATCATCTTGAGTTTCTGGAAGTACTGGGGGATCCTTAGCGACTGCTTTCAGATCTTCAATATTCCTGGTTGTAAATGAACACAGATATATGTTACAGAACTTGTAATGGATATATCGTGTAAATTGATCAAGCAGTCATGATAGGGATATAGTATTCCAAAACTAATGCAATCAGGCAAATGTATGTCACGATGCATAGGAGCTGTGTATGACGAAGAGGTTATAAACTGTTGTCAAACATCTAAGTTTTAAATCAAAAATTAATTTTTGTTTAGATCTAAGTTAGCGATGGCACATGTGAACCACCGTAGATAAAGAGGTTTGTTTTAAACAGCATCTGTGTTGTCCACACAGAGACAATACAATGAATCTCAGACCACCAAACAATGAATGCAAGGACAATATTTAAACTTCAATGTGTATATAATAGTTTCAGTATTTTATATCCCCTCCTCAGCATGCTGTCCTCCCGACAACAAGGGAAATATTTCTCCAATCCCAAGTCATTTTTTCTCCACTTCCCGGCCAACAACCATGGCTCCACTTGTCGGTGTAATTGATTTATATTATCACGGAGATGTATACATAGAAGAAGACAAAGTCACAATGTACACAATGGAAGAAGGGTTAGTTATAAAATATTTAAAGCCATCTTAATTTGAATTTAGCATGTGACTTTTATGATCATTCCGAGACTTGCAAGCCAGAGATGTTATTTATTCCTCGACGCTCAACGAAACAACGAAATATCATCTCTTGGCGGGTGTATAAAGTATACTGTCTTGGACAGTACCGTAAAAGAGGGTGTGGTTTACGACGGTGATTATGACCTCCATGACGCACCTCCTTGTTGTTTATCTTTTAATTCAAAATATACAATCGATTATAAACGTATACATGAATAGTGATACAGGGAACTTTCAAGACGTTTATCTAACCATAGACCCTACACGACCCTTCCATGCAGGGTCTATGATCCAACCTACCACATAGACATTCCAACGTTTGTAAACATACTGTACTAATAACCATAGTAAAAGGGATTAGGCAAACATTGGGGTTGGGAATGGAGGGTTGTTACGTCTTCATTGACAAATATCGATCAAAAATAACAGTAATAAACAAGTAACAAGTGGAGGGTTTGGGATGGTGCTGTCAGCGGATCTATACAACCCGTTCGCTTCTAGTGTGTCCCCGGGCGTGTGTCACAAATTACACAGGACACGGGGCTACTTACGCATTATTATGCAACTTTAACAAGTCATTCCTAAGAAGATCTAGACGTCTGTATATATAAAGTACTGAGAGAAAACTATATGCATTACGTGTGTGTTTGTTTGCTGTTTCTAAATTGTAAAAAATAAACAATTTAGAGTTTGTTAGTATATACCATTTAATCCAATACTTTACCAATTAATGGGCTTAAACTGTTCTCATTTTGAAATCAGTTATCATTTATAGTCCTAGGAACTTGTGTCTCAAAAAGTTATCTCAAATGTCCGCCATTTTTTAAGTGTAACTGTATGTGTAATGGTTTAACAATAGCCTGAATGTATAGGAACAATGCGGTTTGAATTCATTATCCACAGTTACTTCTGAATAGCAATTTTGTTTACACTACAGCTTTAAGAAATTCTTACTTTCTTACAATCAGAGTATTATTTTCGGGATGTCATTAGTATATCATCGACCTGGAGAGTAGATATATTAGACAGATGATCAATTGTGAACTCACACCAGACATGAACAGCTCGGTCCAACCACTGACTCATTCACTCATGTACGCTGGATACACAAAGTATCGTACTCACCTCACAGCTATTCGGCACTCGCAAGACGTCGTGATCGTCGGTTGGAACTGTACGAATACCACCGTGTAGGCCATCAATAAAATGGATATTATTAACAGGAGGTTCCTCATATTATTGACCGGGATCACGTAGCAAAACAGATTCACGGCTTTCTTCAGCCGAGACATACTGACATCACCTTATACCACTCTCACTTTCTCGTTCACAGATCGCCCTCTGGTGAGCGTGTCACCTTGAATAGGTTACGTAATCACAGGTGTACCCTCATCCATGCGGTACGTATTCCCCACCCTTTGTAAACAACGGTGTGTGTGCAATCAGTCTCGGCAAGCAGTTGATCAAGCGAATATAATACTTTATAATAATATCAATATTATTACATCAGAATACACAGTGAATAGGCCTATACACCCATGATAACGAAACACACAATGTGGTGTTATCTCTATATGAAGATGAAAATTAAGTTTTGGTAACATATGTCAATATCAATGGATTTGTCATCTCTTCAATAAACACGTTGAAATTACAAAATCGAAATCAAAAAGGTTTCCTTGTATATCGATCAAACAGGGCTCGTGTGTTCATGTATACACAATTTTCAGTACTATATGCAATGATTCTGTTCTTTGTTATTTTTGCACGTACCACGACAAACACAAATACTGATATTACTGTGTTTATGGTGGATATCTTATGATGTGTTTTACAAATGTAACCGACATCTGGCTCAAATTCCCAACCCATTTACATGTCGTTCGGTTATCCGTCATATACACAGCTTCATTCTTTTTCACTAAATTGTTCTCATCACTGCATAATTAGGCTTTTCTTAGTATTAAACTGTTGTCAACATTATTCATTAAAGCAGCACAGGAACAGATTGACATCGTGATCTCCCTTGAGGGCGCTGAAGTTTGGATGCGGTCCCAATAAATCAATTTTTATTTCATTTATCGTTTATAAAGCTACAGAACACATGATATCTACTCACAGGTGATGCAATATTGTCAGAGTAAGTTATATAACATCATAGGTGAGAGAAACGTCTATGATTGTACCATGGAGGCATCCCTAATACTTCCATGATTGTACCTACAAAACATTTTAAAACAACATTCCATGTGCAGCTTGCACACATGAAAATATTACGTTCAAATGATGTTTTCTGGTATTATTATATAGTGTAACCAATCGCAATGAACCCATCGTCTTGGATAGCGCCACCAAGAGGTTGGTTGTTCTATCACGTACATTTGTGACCCTTGACACAGGAGAAACGTTAATTCACGAGATTCACCGGCTGTGCTTCATCTCGTCTGCTGCTGCAAGCTGGTGGCGGGGGTAAATATCACTGTATTTGTGAAATCACCTTTCAGGTTTTATCTAACTTCATTTTAACAGAAGTCTCATGTTAGAGCAGTTGTAACGGTGTTTATTTGCACCCAAAGACTGAGTTCAATAACCAATACTAAGTGCGATGCCATCAGGCAATCATTTGATTATTTGAGACATGTCGCGTCGGTCGCCATGTTTTATGTTTATTGTCATATGTAGGGTCATGTGTTCGGCACAGACCAAAGTCACTTGTGAAGTCGTGAGCTAATATTCTATTCAGGGATTGTCATAATACAAAATAATGACGTTATAAAGTATTACGTATTTACGAATACGGAATCACATATAATTTGGTCGGTATGACTCCATTCTCAGTCAGAGTCTGATCCGATTGGCCTCAAACTTTTGATCAAACACTGATGCCGAAACTTCTTTTTTTGTGAGTTCAACACCGATTTTCTCTATGTAAAACATCTAAAGTTATCAATACAATACATAAACGGAAGGCCTGAAGATTTTGAGTTGTGTAACTTTTAAAAGAAATGTTACAATGATATGAAAGAGACTTTAGAGAATGTGAACAAGACACCATTTATGTCATCATTGATTTTTGACTATTTGCGTTTTATTTTCTCTATCATAGTCATCATGGCCGAAATTAAAAATTTTCTATACTCATACTGTGGTAAGAAGAAAGTTGTCCCTAATTATGAATTCAGAACAACGGGTTCAAAACACAGACAGCGATTTATGTGTGAGGTAAGTTCAAGGTTTAGTATATCTTGGTAAAATCCCTTCATTCACTGTATCCCTCTTTATTCATGATAATACATTATTAGTTATACAACATTTTCCATGTTCAAAATGATGAGTTGGTCAACAGACAAAATCCCGCAAGTATAATGGGTGTGCCTGTATTGCTTCAGTTTCATTCATATTAAATATATTATATGTAATTCTTAACATTGAAGTAAAGCACTCTCCCCTTCTGTTACACTAATGTATAGCATTCTTATCAAATACAAAAGTATACTCTTTCAATTGCCTTAATCATAAACCTAGAGTATATTGCCTTTCTAACAAAAACAGTGTTTTCTACTAACTAACAACAGACTGATTACAGTGAATGATACAAAGTTGGAACTGTCACAACTATGATGGTATTTAGCTCTCCATGAGATCTAGACAATATTTTATGACATCTAGTACTTGTTTTGCACAGCTAGGATTGTTTACAGGTTGATTCCAATTAGAGATGGCACATATGCTATACTTTGACACTTAATATTGATGATATCATGAATTATAGTGGTAAATGTTTTACTTTAGTGTTATGTGTTGTAATGATTCTCACTCTGTTTTTGTGAAATCTAGGTGAGAGTGCAAGGCTTTGATTATATCGGTGTTGGTAATTCTACCAGTAAGAAGGATGCCCAGGCCAACTGTGCTCGTGATTTTGTCAACTATCTTGTCAGGACAGGTCATATACAAGCAGCTGAGGTTCCCCAGACAGGGGTAAGTAAAGTTGTTTTATACACAGTGTGCATCTCTTATAAATTGCTTTATCATTATCATTATTGTATGATTTATAAATAACATTGTGTAGTACTGAACAACTTGCAGATCAGTAATGTTAATTTGAATGTGTAGTCATTGCTAACTTTTTGTTTATGTAGTGAAGGTTGCTAGGTAGATGGGTCATCACAAAGTTAACTCATTTGATAATTTCCAATCATAATATTAAAGATACACATTTGTAAACCATTGCTCAGCCTTGTTCTTGAAGGTAAAGTAACTTTCCATTTTGTGAAAAGCAAGTTTGTTTATGGAAACATGTGATGATAAGAAACTGAGTGATTCACATTTATGACTGTCCTGTTCAAAGTATTCTAGTGTATACCAAGGGTGCATAGATATATACAAACTGTGTCTGAAGCAAAATAGAGGAAACTAGGCATACATATTATGTTTTGTTTTTCACAGCTTGCACCTGTAATTGGAGGAGGTGAAGTCCAAACTGACAGTGGTAGTGGTCCTAGTAATCTACCCCCAGGTGTAGCACCACCCCCTCATCAGGTTGAAGGTAAGTTGTTAAAGTAGTAAAGATGAAAGTCAATGAGTGTTAGAGATCTGAAAGTAAATCTTGATTTCAATATGGTAATTAGACAATGCTGACCAGTGAGTACTGTAGGACCAGTTTGCCCTCTAAGTCAATTTAATGTGCCACTGACACACACAGTTTCTAGTGACACACCAAAATTTGGTGTTCACCTGTCTCTTTCTATAAGGTGACTGACAAGAAATCACAGTTTTTCTCTTTTTGACTCACACCAACAAAATTTGGCTATCGTTAGAGGGCATACTGTGTAGGGGATTGTGACAGAACCCCATGATTTATGAATGGCAATGAAATGCACTCAGGGTAATTCTACAAGTGATAGCAGTGGTCTCTGTGTGGCTGTTCTTTTATGAGCATAGTGAGTAAAAGTGTCACAGAAAACACAGGCACAAGTGTAGACACCTCAAGTACCCAACTCTAGCTCTGCATTCATGGCGTTCTGTTAACATATCATATACTCTTCCAAAATCGCAATTTCTCAACAAAAAATACAACTATGTATTCACATGATTTTGTGCACACATAAAATTTTCACATGCTCATTTGCATACATGTATTCAGTATTACACTTGAATGCAAATCAAACCCAGCCAATTGTGTGATGGGTGTGAATCCAGAGTGCACTGGTAGTAGACAAATGAGCTAATCACTGTGTCACCGACAACCCCTTCTATCTTGTATTATGTTATTATCTTTTACTCATGATAACATTGTGTTTTCTTTATCATTGTAGGAGTATCCAGTGCACCTGCACCACCACCTTTTTCCAATACACCACTTCCATCATTGTTTGACACAAGTCAGCCAGGATCAGCTGGAGGACAAGCTGACTTCAGACAAAAATATTTTGATGCCATCGGAGATAAAAAGAATTTTGAAGAGGTATTTAGAATACCAGTAATTTTATATTATATACTAACAGGCATCATGAAGAACTACCATTGAAAATTCAACTGGTTATATTTGAAAAGAATGTGATGTATCAAAATGAATAAGAGATTTGGTGACAGCATTCAGTATGACATGTCATTGGAAGTACTAATACCTAGTATGTGCATATAAATGATCATTTCAATTCCCAGAAAATCACTTTCATAAATTAGTGTGCTCTGCAAGTAAGGATGTGTGATACAGGAGGGGGTCGTTGAAATATTTTTTACCTACTTGTCTGTTTTATGATTTCAGAGTGAGAGTGTTGATTTGAACGCTGGTCTCCATGGCAACTGGACATTTGATAATGCTAAATCTCGACTTCATCAGTTTATGCAGACTAATCGACTAAATTCAGACTACAAGTATACAACAGTTGGACCTGATCACAATAGGTAACATGTATGGGTGGAGATGGCCACCTGTGTAGTTGTCGTTAGCATCTCAACATTCTAATTTTGAATAATTAAGAGTGATGAGTAGTAACGGCTTTTCAGTACGCGTAACGAACAAGCCCGAGTCCAATCATGATTTGTGAAATTGTCCAAAATTGTATATACCATGTATATTAGAATATCATCTTGCTCCTAACAATTAAGACACACATTCCCAAGACATTCACACCTTCACACATACCAAATTTATTGTCAAAATCACCAGCTGCTCATTGTTGTTTGGTGTCATTCAAGTTTGACAATAACCCCCACGAAGTTAGGGGGCCTTTTATACCCCTGTCTCACCTTTAAGTATTTGGTTGACTATTACGCAGACAAATCAGTCACAAGCTTTGATGTACCAAATATAACTAAAGTACAGTAAAATAAGTAAGCAGAGTGGATCCAGAGTTGTAGTAGTCCATGACAATGACCTTATCACCAACCTTGTAATCCCATCAAATTTTCAAAATTAGTCAACCAGGGACTATAACTGGAAGGTTCTGACGAGAGTGGTGGTGGGCATTTAGATGGACTGTGTGAGGTGCTCTAATACTCATATATAGTCATCTAAGTAGCTCTGTCAAATACCAGAACTCCGAGACTGGCAGTACTGTTAGTACAAGTCAACAGAACTTCATGATTTGTGAATGCTAGTATAGTATACCTATGGTATTTACAGGAGTGCTTGCAGTGTTTTCTGAGGCTGTACTTTCATGAAGTGAGTGAAAGTGCCGTAGAAGACATTACAAGCCTACCAATTTGTACCTTATTTAAGTGTAATTTTGCATATAATACTATTAACCTGTACTGCCCAAAACAATCACAGTGAAGCTGGTGCATTCTTATAGTGAACTGCAAAACAAATAAAAGAAAGAAATTCTCACTATTGTGTTCAGAAAGTAAGCTTTGGGAAAAGTCAGACAAAATACCTCTCCACTGTAAAGTGTGTGCAAGTGTACCTAATTTATGAACCCTGTCACTTTGAATTTTTCTGTCTTCAACATATCACATCACATTTTCCTTTTTCAGCCAAGACTACAAAAATGCAATGTCAGAATATCTTACTGTATAGCATTGTACCCACTTTCTTTCTCTTTGAAAGATCTTGGGTACAGTTGAGTAATGTGCAAACCTAAGAGGTCCATAATAAGACCCCCTAGCTTTGTGAGAATAACACAGCTGGTTCTCAGTAATCCATGCAAAACATTTTAGAGTTTGATTGTGTTTACTGAAAAGCAACTGATGTTGTGTTTGATAGTGTGGTGTGACAAGTGACAGCATCTCTGCTGTACTTTTCAAACAGAATTATATTTTCTGTAGATTAAGTGAACTTATACACTTTCTATTGAAAATAACCAATGGTATACAAACGCTAATGTTAATGTTGGACCATATTATCTTGTTCTACACACAGTCCCCATATATAAAGGGTTGCACTACAGAAATAAATCAAGGAGTGAGAGTTTTTGATGAAAACATAGATCCCAGACAAATCTAGTTTTTGTCTCAGGTTTATGGTAGAATCAGATATTGTATGATGTCTGTCAGATTTGCAGGCTGCTGACTTAGTTTGAAAATCTGACACAGACCAAACACAACTACTGCCAGCTTGGTGTGTTACCAGTCATGCATGTATGCTGAAATGACATCAGAAATAACTATGGAATTGATTATACTATGCCATACAGACAATTCTCAAAGTTATTTGGGTATCACTGCTATCATAAATAATTTTCAAGTTTCTGAAAAACTGACCCAAACAAAATTTCAAAAAGTTCATTTTAAATTAAAATGGATCCAGAAATTCCAAATGAATGGTTGTTGCCAATGGAAGTCATAGAGAAGACTTCCTAAGGCAACTTAGTATTGTAGACAAAATATACAAAGAAGTAATTTCTGATGTCATTTTCCAAACCAAAGGTAACACACCAAGATTGCAGTGCTGTGAGAGTGACAACCGTTAATACATCATGTATGAAAAGTACAGCAGAGAACTGATGACTATATACACGTAACATTGCAGGTTTGTATGCCAATAACAATGAGAATATATACTGCCTACTAGAGTAATGTTACAGTGGGCCAATCTAATAATAGTTGAGTACATCTAAACTTTTCATATTTTTTTTGTGGGTGGAGGGATTTATACAGTGTAGGCAGTATAGATTCTTGGCTTTTGCAGTGAGAAAACATTTCTGTTTTAGAAATTAGGTGATGTTGGTGATTGTGATGGTTATGTGTTTTGAAGTTTTAGATAGATGTTTTATAACACAGGGATGGTGTTTGAAATAGGGCAAACATGAACATATCAAATTATCAGTTATTGAACATTTTCCATACCTGTTCATATATATTAGTAGTAAAAGATCATTTTAAGAGGCTGTAGTCCAAGTGATTTAGGGTCATTTTTCTATCATACAGAAGACAGCTTTGACTTTTACCAAGGTGATGAGTGTATATGTCTTCAAAGTAGCTATATGGTTTAGGATTGGGTGCTTATTTTGGAGTTTTAATTCATGTACCAATTTTATCATAACTTCCTACTTGAACAATCAGTGTGAAACAACATAGACCAAGTCTGTGTTTGTAACTCAATATATTAGAAAAAGCTAAACTGTACAATATTTGTTGTTGTAAAAAATACAATACAATAACAAACATTTTACACATCCATTAATCTTTTGCCATTTATTGAGTTACAAACAAGGACTTGGGATATGTTGTTTCACATATATTTTTGAAGTAGGAAGCCATGATAAAATTGGTACATAAATTAAAAATCCAAAACAAATACCCAATCCTCATCCATATGGCCATGTTAAATTTTATTCCTATTCCTAATCTGACAGGTTTTTAAATAAGAAAAGTTTAATATTAGTACACGTAGCCAGTGTTAGAATCTTGTCCTTTCAAAATTTTACTTTTTGTTTAGTTTTTATGTAACTCTAATAAAGCAAGGTTCTTATTTGACAAAGTGAAGATTAGCATAGTTATAACTATATATTTTGATGACACTCACTGATATATCTTCCTGACATTTTACAGGAGTTTTGTAGCTGAAATGACTTTATTTGTGAAACAACTGAAGAGAAGTGAGTATAGATTACTGATGTCTTAGATACTGTAAACCTAGATATTTTCACTACTAGAAAATTTTGCGATTTTGCAATCTTCACCTAGTTCTCAAAGATTAATTTGTACTAATTACCAGACTGGTACATTGTGTTCATGTACAAGAATTCATTTTAGTCACTACTTATTTGTACTAATTACCAGTTTATGTTACATATTACATTCGGCAAAATATAGACACTGATAGTGTGCAAGTATAAAAATCTCTCACAGTGAACACAAACCAACATCACTGTCAGATGAAACAGGAAGATTCAAACACATAATTGTTTATTTGTATTCACAGTGAAATAAAATGTAACATTTCAAATGTGTATACGCTCTCAGTGCCATTTTGTTTGTAAAATTCATAACAAAAAATGCTGCGTGAGATGTAAAAAACCTTGTGTTGCCTAATTGAACTCTAATAGTCTTTCTAGTTTGGTTGTACATGTCTGTTAAAAGATTAATTAATCTAATGATACAGTGAATATTTTTGAGGTACTCTCAAATCTTTACTTCCTAGTACATATTTATGTACTTGAAGGTTTCAGTCAGGAAGTGAACTTATCGTTATCATTCTAAACATATCTCTTTCTGCCTTGGATAGATGTGTATGGACGTGAACATGGGTCCAACAAGAAGATAGCCTCACAGACATGTGCATTGTCATTGGTTAGACAGTTGTACCATCTAGGAGTCGTTGAGGGCTATGGTGGCCCAAAGAAAAAGAAAGATATAGAGGAGGTGAGTAGCAGTGTGTTCTCTGATAAAAGACAGCAATTTTTGATATGGGACAAAATGATAGAAACATAGATGTACTTGTTAGTCAGCATAGGTAGTGAGAATAAATCAACCTCCTTGTTCTATTTTGACCCTCTAGTATGAGGTAAAATGCTATTACAGGTACTGAGAATTATGCATAGTGATGTCCAGTCAACCTCAGCAGGTTGTATAATGTAATTTCAGTCACTATTAACTTTCTATGTATTTCTATTGCACAATTATAGATGACTCCCTACAATGTAGGTATAAGTCCTGACTTGGAAGAGAAGTTATCCCAAGTCCTACAAGCCTTCGATATACAACCTGTACCTGAAGGAAATTCTGGGGTGAGTTGATTTTTTACTAGCAGTATGCAAAAAATGTGAGGTTCCAATATTATGGAAAGCCAGGAGAGTACTGAATTGAAAAATACAAAGTAAAGATAGTGAATGTATTTATTCCTATACTGGACTTTTTAGCTGAATATGTGTAAAAGTTTTATCTGCAGAAAAAACTCCTGTTAATATTTTGTACATACATTATGCAAATTAACTCAAGGATACAATTTTGTTTGACAGGAAGAGAATCCCACGTCATTGGTCATTGGGAGACAGGAAAGGTTTCAGGACTCTCATCCTGAATTCAGTCCTGGAGTTGTTCCGTGGTCTCCACCACAACAAAACTGGAACCCATGGACAAGCTGTAATATCGATGAAGGACCACTAGCCTATGTAAGTTAACAAATAAATGTGATGAACACATTTATCTAACAATTACAGACCCCAGGAGTTCATTATGTCCTTGCTGATGTGGGAATCCAGAAGAGGGAATAGTAAAATGTGCTTAGAATTCCATATTTTGTTGTAAAATTTAATTGTGAACCTTGGTAAAAATACATTGAGATTGCAGGTATCGTTTACTTACAAGACCCTTACCAAAGATGCGTTTTCGTTTTCAGATTTGCAAACACAAGATGAAATTTCAGTAAACAGTCAGTTTTAAAAAAATTGCCTTGTACAAATGTTATGCTAAGTCCATTCAACAGATATAGCAGTCTTGCACTTCAGTAGGGAAATCGTGTCCAATCCATACACATGTATACTCACAAGGATTCTCACAATATAATGTGCTTAGAGATGGATTCTCCCCAGACCTTTATAAACTACATGTATGTAACAGGCTCTACCCTATGAAATCTTGAGATGTACTCTTTTGTTATACAGATTTCCCACTGCTCTGTTGTTATTTTATGTGAAGAACCCTGAAACATTGTTATTATTTTTCATTTAGGCTACGTTGGAACAAGTCAGTGAAGACTTAAAAATATCCTGTGAACATACACGACAAACAATGTCAGGAATGGATAAGGTTGGTTTTTGTCAACTATTATTTATACAACTTGTAACACTCAAGTAAAATACGTGCATGATTTGCAACAATCATTTATAGCATCCATATCAGGTGTAAAAATGTACAGATTTGATTGCTTTGATAACCAGCCCAGTATGTGGTGGTCCCAATGACTGGACTGTAAACATAGATACTATAGAACATTGTCCACATCTTGTTGAGATCTATCAAGGTCATGACAGCTGTCAATCACTGTAATCAGTCTCCTGATCTTTAGCAGAAAGCACTTTACCAATTGACTATGTTATATTAGAAAGGTCACATTACTAGGCTGGTAATTAAAGAAATGGAAAGGGTATACTTTTACACTTGAGAGGAATGAGATAAATGAGTGTCACAAATATAACAAGTGATTCACTTCAGTGTTAAGGGTTGTACTTCCCACTGTTCTTATCACTATCATTACATTTTTTTCTTCGATATAGCTGATAGAATTAATCAGAAATCCCTTCTCTTTTTGATTCCTTGGTATTAAGAAAAAAGGCATCTTTCAATTCTATATATAATATATTATTATTTATAAACACCACTTTCCAAAATGACATAAAATTCAGAGGCACTGTATAGTTATAAGGCTCTCAAGAAGATATAAGTTTTCACATTCTTGCTGAAGGCATTAGACATAGTTTTTTTGCCCTAATTTCTGTGATAGTTTATTACATAGACATGGGTGAATGAGTCAATATTGATGTTAATTATCATATTACAATTCATCAACTTTAAAAACTCTCAGTGCTGTCAATGATAATGTAATATATCTGTTTTCCCTTTTCTCTTTGTAATCAGATGTTGGAAGACAGAGCTGCACTGCCAGTAAAAGACTCTGAACAAAAAATACTTGATACTATACACAGAAATTCAGTTATTATAATCCGTGGTGCCACTGGATGTGGTAAAACAACACAGGTGAGTCAATAGTTTTGTTTACACAGTCCTTGTTGTTCTGCATCCAGGGCTTGAATTTAATTTTTATAGGTGATTGTCAGATTTAGATAGGTGAACTGTTTTAGCTACAATTTGCTATTGATTTCCATTTGCCCTGGACTACTGTTACTTTGGTAGTGTAGATAAAATGTTAGTATCCTATGTGCCCTGAACTACTGCTAACTTCAAGCCCTGTACATCAGACTACTTAACTTAATACCAAAAACAGTGCAAAGTTATCATCTCAAATATCTAATTTCATGAGAATAATTTGTCATGATATTGGTATGCTTTCCTGTTTTGTACAAAAAATTTGCATAGGAAATTAACATATCTGTGAAAACAAAGAAAAGAAGTACTCACAATTATGATTTGTTTCTCCAACTTTCAACAATACATAGGTTGATAATATGATTTGTCATCATAGTGTAACTATTAATATTTTATTTGTCATATAGGTGCCACAGTTCATTCTAGATGACATGATACACCAAGGAGTCGGTGCAAACTGTAATGTAGTGGTTACTCAGGCAAGTATTACAATCTAATGACTGTGGTTTTAAGTGCTTACTTTTAGTTGTTATTCCCCCAATATTTTTCTTCCTTTAGCCAAGGAAAATATGAGTGACCTAAGGGGGCTTTGTTACTACGAGTCAGTAGATGAGTACCCCTAGGTCACAAGTATTTTCCAACTGAATAAAGAAATATATTGGAGAATAACACAATTATACGTGTGCCAGTTATATGAAAGAAAAATCGTGGCAAGTAATGTGAATTTGAATGTTTTTGACTCTTATTTTGAACACAGGAGAACCAGTGATATAGACATGTGTGGTCATGATGTCGAACAACCTGGGTATAAATTCCATATTTTTTGTTCAACTTGGCTTGTGTATTGTATAAGAACCTGTTAAAAAAAAGTCAGCTGTTGTCCATGTTATAAATTAATATACATGTTGTCTATGATTTATCAGCCAAGGAGAATCAGTGCTGTGTCAGTTGCTGAAAGAGTTGCCTATGAACGTGGTGAACAGCTTGGAATTAGTGTTGGATACTCTGTTAGATTTGAATCAGTCCTACCCAGAGCTTTAGGCGCAATGTTATTTTGTACTGTAGGTAAGTTGATAAAAGCTTTCAGTGTCTTCAAACATTGTCCAGTACTCTTACTCTTTTTTTGAGCCTTGTCCGTAATCAACTCGGCCTACAAGGTTTCTGTTTGTCTGTTTGATAGCAGGACATCTAAATAGAGAGATTTTGTATAACATTCTAAGCAGAAGGCATTTGCTTGTACACATTCCTACCTATGCTGAAAGCTTTCTCAGGGGAAACCTGTTTTTGAATTCAATGTAAAGAATACCACAAACTCTTAATCTAACAAGAAACATAATACATCCAGATTATGGAGAATTAATGTGTGTAATTCATTCCTATGCATTCCTGTATGGCCGAGTGTATTTTGGGTTGATGGGGTTATTTCAATGATTTTAGCTATAAGTAATTAATAGGAATTAAGTATTTTGAATTTGTAGGATTTATTAAGATTGCCAGTCAAATATTTTTGTAATCTTTCATGTTACAGGTACACTGTTACGTAAACTGGAGGCTGGACTCAGAGGAATTTCTCATGTTGTAGTGGATGAAATTCATGAACGAGATATTAATGTAAGTACTTACCATAACAGTCTTGACTTGATGTTGGTTGATATGGTCACTGCAAGGAAATGGGACAAAGTGTGTGTCAAGCAGAGAAGATTTTAAGGAGCACAGCAATCATTCTGAGAGCCCAACCCCATTATTGGAAACTGAAACAAAGTGAGATGAAAAATGAAAAAAAATTGTTTGGCAAGATGCTGTGGTGTTTAGCGCATTGTAAAAACTTTAGTGGTGCTAGAGGCTTGTTTGTTTGTGTGTGTGTGTGTGTGTGTGTGTATGTGTGTGTGTGTGTGTATGTGTGTGTACGTGTGTGTATGTGTGTGTGTGTATGTGTATGTGTGTATATGTGTGTGTGTATGTGTGTGTGTGTGTGTGTCTGTCTTCTGTGTGTGTGTTTGTGTGTGTGTGTGTGTGTGTCTGCCTGTATCTGTCTGAATGTCTATGTGTCTGTGCCTGTGTGTTAGAGATAGACTCTAAGAGAGAGAGAGAGAGGGGTACAGTTGGGTGAGTGTGTAAATTCCTAACAGCCACAATAATCCATTGCAAGTGTGAACTGAGGTGTTTTATTGTCCACTTTTTCATTATTTTGATTATCAGCTGTGCTTTAATGTCATTACCATAATTTCATTTCATATTTCAATATGAAAACTAACGCTGTCACTTTGTTGGTGTTTTCAGACTGATTTCCTCTTGGTAGTACTACGTGATATGCAGCGTGCATTTCCTGACATGAGAATAATTTTGATGTCAGCCACAATAGACACTACTATGTTTTCAGAGTATTTTGGTAACTGTCCTATTGTAGAAGTATATGGTAGAACCCATCCTGTACAAGGTAAGTTAGTGAATTTAAACACTACACTTTGGATTCTGAACTTGTATATAAACAGTATGTAATGAGTAGGAGAGTAAACTGTATATGGATAATGTATGTGTTACTACTATTGACAAGTTTATTAGGCTATGTGATATAGTTTTTGTATCATCATATAACTCATTGATAAACAAATAAACAAAGTCATGTAATTTAAGACACGATTTATCTGCTTTGATTTTAGAGAAGTGGCAATGATGCTGATTTGAATTCACAATTGTGTGTGTGTGTGTGCGTGTGTGCATATGTGTGTGTATGTATGTATGTATGTATGTATGTATGTATGTATGTATGTATGTATGTATGTATGTATGTATGTATGTGTGTATGTATGTAATACTATGTATGTATGTATGTATGTATGTATGTATGTATGTATGTATGTATGTATGTATGTATGTATGTATGTATGTATATGTCTGTGTGTATGTGTATGTGTCTGTGTCTGTGAATGTGTGTGTGCACATTTGCTTGCTAACATTGCCATTGAAGGAGATGACAAAACAAATTCTTTCATCCAGTGAACTTTAGATGGTGTCAATTTTTCTTTTGTTTGTTAAAATTTCTAGTCTACCAGAAAGAATGATAACAATAACCATTTTGCCCATTTTCTACTCTTTCAGAGTATTTCTTAGAAGACTGTGTACAAATGTTAGGATTTGTACCTCCTAGTGATAGTAGAAAGAGAAAAGACAGAGATGACGATGATGCTGATGATGGAGACGATGTAAGTACAACTTTTATGTCACCTGTCATCAATCTCACATTCTGATTGGTTGAGTGACCTGCAGATGTGCCACAACATTATCTTTCACCGAATCCATATTTTGTCTGTTGTATGACATGAATACTATAATTCTCCCTTGTAAACAAATTTCAGAAACAACTATATATATTTATCATATACCTATGCCCAGATCAATCATTCACATTTCTGAAATCAGACATTAAACGTCATGATCGTCATGATATTGATGTTAAACATCACCAGAAAATGCCTTTCTGATTAGACAAGACACATCGATTTCAAACATAAACAGACATAAACAAACAAAATGATGGCTGATCTACTCTGTCTATGTTATAGCCTATGGCCACAAAATTGACACATCTTTCAAAACAGTGAAATTTTTGACAAAATATCATACCCAAGTGATACTATTTATGATTGTATATTAAATTACAAATAACATTGCACTGTACAGGTACGTTTATTTCCCAACAGTATCTGCGACGCGACTGTAATCTACGTACCCACTAAGTCCTTATGTGTACATTACACTAGTCTGTACCACACTAACGTACTATAGAAGTTACAATCATCACACTCTACCATCTACTTTCATTAACATATTAAATCAGTTTGTGAAACTTTTAGAGAACCTGCAGTCTTGGTTGTACACTACTACCAAAGTTGTATTTCAAAATAAATTCTGAAAATTTACTCTGAAATCTGGTGAAAGTTGACAATCATTCAAACATTTCACCAAACCAGGTTGACACAGTCAGCAGACTATGTGATTGTCACCTGACAATAGAATGGCACAATACACAAAGTGCATAGCAGGCTGTGCTCTTTTTATTTTTCCTGTATTCCTGTATTCTCTTGGAAGTCCTGGGCATAGTCCTGGGTTATTACTTAATATCACCACTTCACCATATCATCATTTGCACTGTTTTCCACAACATGACACTCATCTAGTGACTCATGGCATAATGTGGAAACAGCGATACAACAAAGGAAGAGGTGATATCGGGTAATAACCTCATAGTATCTAACATATTTGTTGATGTTTTCTTTCAGGAAAACTTGAACAAAGCAGTGAGTGGCGACTATAGTCAGACAACAAGGAATGCTATGGCTAATATGAATGAAAAGGAGATGTCATTTGAATTGATAGAGGTAAGTTCAAATTTATAGACATACATAAAAACATGCCCACCTTTTGTGAAATGCATGTTTCGGCCAAGAAATCAAGCGATTCTGATTCTACGACCCGTTTAGTAGATCAAATTTCATTTCAGTAGTTTAACAACATGTTCAGAATTTTAAATTCTACTTTGTATGATTTGGAAGTATGTTGTTAGCTCCTCCATTCTTAGGCTAGCGGCTAGACCCTCAGGGTAAACCTGTCAATCCAAGTTCACCACTGAGGGTGCTAGCCTGCCCAGACAGAGGTACACATCACCTTTCAGCTTTATTCGGCAAACCCCAAAACCCCAAAGCACACATCCAAGGTCTTACTACAAGACTGTTTTATTCGTAACAGATAATTGGAAGATGTAATTACTGTACTTGCTGTATAGGTATTTGTGGGGTCAGACTTGACTAGCATTATGCTATTTTTCTGACTCCCATTACCCAAATAATCAACCTTTGTACACTTTATAATACGAACTGTAAAAGAGTTTTCTTTCTATATTGGTAATAAACTCACTATATATCTCTATATATTTAGTTTCTGTGAACTTTTACTTTACTACTATTGTGTTTGTATTTTAGGCATTGTTAAAGTACATGAAGTCTCTGAATGTCCCAGGTGCTGTACTGGTATTTCTACCTGGTTGGAATCTCATCTTTGCGTTAATGAGACATCTGCAAGATCATCCAGAGTTTGGTAGGTGTAATTATGGCTTTATAGCTGCTGCAACGATGTGTTGAATACTTGTACAACTCCTGACATCGAAGCATTGACAAACAGAAAAAGTAAACAAATGAATTGGATTAATAACACTTGGCACAGCATGTTGGAAGTACAGAGACTTGTATTACATTCCATCATTTGACAAGAACAGTTTTATAGCCTCTTTATGTGTACATGGAATTCCAGGGAAATTTGTTTGTGAACATAAACTTTTATATAAAGAGGCTATACACTGTACTTAAAAAATGATAAATGTCTCTGTACTTCCAACATGCTGTGCCAAGTATTATAAATTCAATTCAGTTGTTTGCTTTCCTGTTTGTAACAGCTTCTGTTCGTCAATGCTTCGATGTCGGTAGTTGTAAAGTTTTCAACTGTTCACATCTTGAATGCATTTACTTGTATATACAACTACTTAGATATTAGGCTATTGACATATAATCAACCAAACCTGGTACAAATGTCAGACGTGACCATGGCCAGTATGACTGAACAACGGCCATATTTGTCATGAAAGGTCTTGATTATTGTACTATAAATACTACAACTGCTAGGCTACAAAAATCCTCCTCCCTTAATTTGGTGCAAAAGTGGGGCAATAAAGAAAAAACCAGTTCTGTCTGAAACGGGTGCTTAGAATGCCTAGTCCCTAGAATTTTTTTGCCAGTTGTGTTGGACGGAATCAGCATATGCATTTGCTCACAGCAAAGTTGTGATATATCAACCTGTATTTGCTGATAGTTGTATAGGGTTTTAGTCTAGAACAATGTAAATTACTTTAACCATTGACTTATGAACCATCTGGAAATCTCTAGCCAGCTATCCGAGTGCAGAATTAACTATTTGATACATGTAAATGATAAAGAATTTACTAGATGTAAAGAGAGGTTTAATCGTAGGTTTCATTTGTGTTTACTGCAGGAAGTAGAAGTTATTGTATCTTGCCATTACATTCACAAATCCCGAGAGAAGATCAGCATAGAGTGTTTGCGCCTGTACCTGAAGGAGTTACTAAGGTGAGCAACCGGACTAGGCAACAACATATAATGGGAAGGGTGAGGGAGTAGGGAGGTGTCAGTGGAAGAGGCTGTAATGGAGAGTGGGGGCAGCAATATATAATTATAGGGGCAGGGGCTGTCAATGCATATGTGTGTGTGTGTGTGTGTGTGTGTGTGTGTGTGTGTGTGTGTGTGTGTGTGTGTGTGTGTGTGTGTGCATGCCTGTGTGTTACATGCGTAAAGCAATATTGTTTTCCTATCATTAAAAGAAATTTCAAAACTAAACTGAGAAAAAGTTGTAAAACTTAGTTGAGTCAAAAATATTGAGATTTAGAAAAGCTATCTTCCTCAGCAATCAAGAGATATGCAGCAGTCAGGAGTTCTAAAGTGTAATGTAGATAATGAAATCAATCACAGATTACAATGATATGTATCTCTCCATCAGATTATCCTGTCTACCAACATAGCAGAGACCAGTATCACCATTAATGATGTCGTCTTTGTGATCGACTCTTGCAAGTAAGTCAGGATATAGAAAGTTCTTCTGTATTACAAATACATGAGTACAAAAATGGTTTGACTTTTTGACTAGCTTCGTACCTCAGTAAGCGTCATCAAGAAGTTTCAGTTCTTTTTTATCTCCACATATTACAGTCTATTCAGGTGAAATTCTTCTACAAAAATGATCACTTTTCATTCAAGCAATTCAAAATTGCCATTATATATCCCACTATGCCAGGAATTATGAATGCACAGGTCTTCTTACTCCTCAATATTGTCTTCATGCAGTACAGCGAAAAAAAAACACTTGTGGCCTAAAGGGTCTTGTTCTTCCTGTCTTTGACTCAAAGTGACAAGGCCCCTTAGGTGTCGGGTGTATTCCTTGGCTGAATGAAAAAAAAAGTATTTGGGAATATATTATCTCACCCACAATGTAAACAATTACTCAGTGTGTAATTTTCTTGAACTGTTTCCAGAGCCAAGATGAAGATGTTTACATCCCACAACAATATGACTAACTATGCTACAGTTTGGGCATCAAAAACTAACTTAGAACAGAGAAAGGGAAGAGCAGGCAGAGTACGTCCTGGTTTCTGTTTTCACCTCTGTAGTCGGGCCAGATTTAACAAGTAAGTTGGTCATTCATTCTCACCTGTTTAAAAAAAACACCACTAAACCTTTAATAGAAATCGTTCAGTTCCAGTTCACTGAATTGTCTGTCTATCAGTCACTTGCTACTGTTTTTACTGGGTTATGTAGAAATGTGTGTAAATAGTATGAGTATATGGTTCAGACCATCTAATGTCCATCAACAAAAATACAACTCTGGTAATCAAGGTGTTGGTTTACTAAGTAAGACACAAAGTAAAACTAATGTTGGATGTTGTTTTTTACACAAGTGGGTGATAGTGGTTCCTGTGTTGTGTGAATCTAATTGCCTTGTGATCACGATAGTGTAAACATTGGAAATCCCAAAACAGTACAGTGCAAGTTTACAAAACTATCTTTAAAACGCTACCTGTGACGTCCTATGGAGTGAGATGTTTGTATGCATTTGGACTTTCAAAAAACTAGCTATCAGAGACATCCCCCTACTGAGACTATAATGAAACCAATGTAATCAATCAAAGGTTCCTTTACCAGAGTAATAGGGAGTGCTTATAGGGTTTAAATGTAAGAACCATGCAAGTATTTACTGAACAAGTACAATTTGGGGGAAAAAAAAAAAGCATCTAGGATTCATAGTGGAATCGCTGTGTTCACTCTACGCAATCAACTACCCCTGCAAAGTTAGGGGGCCTTTTATACCCTTGTCTCACCTTTAATGTACAACTTTCTTTCTGTCGTATGATAAGACTGGACACCCACTCTACACCAGAGATTCTACGTACACCACTACATGAATTATCACTAGCCATCAAATTACTACGTCTTGGTGGAATTGGTCCATTCCTGTCTAAAGCTATAGAACCACCTCCTATTGATGCAGTCATTGAAGCTGAAGTACTCCTCAGAGGTAGGACAGTAGTAGAATTAATGTCTGTTAATTATCAGTACTTGAAATAGAATATTACTGCCTAGGCACATCATAAAAATAACAAACATTCGATTTCCATGTTGACATCATAACTTCAGTTCTGTTCCATGCACTTCATATGCAGTAGTACATGGTGCGTGTGGGAATAAGGCGACCTTCTTGTTCTATTTTGACCCTCTAGCATGAGGTCAAATGCTATTGTAGGTACTGAGAATAAGTCAACCTCCTTGTTATATTTTTACCCTCTAGCATGCTATTGTAGGTACCAAAAATTGGTACACTGACACTGTTTTTTGCACCAGATACTTACCCATCATATTTATATAGTTTTCATTTGATTGAAAAAGAAAGTTGTATATTATTATTAGTGTTTTGTTTCCATTATGGTGATTACAATTATATGAATTTGACAGTTAATTTTACTACTGAGGTTTAAAGGTCAAAGGATAAGTTGTTCTTTGTTATTTCAGAAATGAATGCCCTTGACTCCAAAGATGAGCTGACACCACTAGGCCGTATCTTAGCTAAGTTACCAATAGAGCCAAGACTTGGCAAGACTATTGTACTTGCATGTGGATTCTAGTAAGTTGAACATTTCATCCAAAATCTTGTTTTTCAAAGTGTATCGGAAACATTATGACGCTGTATCAGTGACTCAAGTCTGTGGGATTCATCTATTTTGTCTCTGATTACCAAATTTAGTATATTGTATAAAGTAGTCATGTTTAATACTGTGAAACAACATAGACTTGGTCAAGTTGATGGAATTCATGTAATGCTGTTTCTGATATTGTATAAAGTGAGTGTTTTCATATGTATTTTGTGAGATTGCTCTGTGTGTGGAGTTTTGCAAAAGCGCCTTGAGGAATATGGACTTCAAGAAAAACAGAATTGTCTAACAAGCTTTTTTTCACACCTTTCAGTGAGTTTGTTATCAAGAGATAATGGTGCACAATAGTTGAAATATTTTAGGAGATTTTATCAGTAACTGATAAACTGTCCCTTGTTTCCATCCACAGTTTAGGTGATGCAGTATGTACCATTGCCTCTAGTACATGTTTCCCAGAACCATTTATCACTGACACCAGACGTTTAAACTGGGTACATAGACAGTATGCTGGCACTAGACACAGTGATCATGTAGCTATGCTGAATGCTTACCAAGCATGGGAAGAAGCCAGGTATGATCCTATACTGTAAATTTAGACATTTTCCCTGATATTTTGTGAATTGTTTGGTTTGTTGCTAATCTTTGTCAAGTAGTTGAGAAACCAGAGCACAGTATTTCTACACACGTATTAATCATAATCTTTTTTGACATATTCTATTGTTAGATCATATGGTGAAGAAAGTGAAAGTCGTTTCTGTGATTCTAAATCGTTATCTATGCCAACACTCAGAATGACAGCTGAAGCTACAGTAAGTATTTCTACAATGACATTAATTCTTTCCATAATACAATATTTCTCGCTGAACAAAGAAACAAGAGTAGTACACCTTCTTAAACTTTGCTATGAAGGAAACCATAATCCAATCTGCAAAAAATGGTGTCAAAACAGCCACTAGACCCATAAATCTTTCTCCCTTCGTGGCAACTCCAGGTATTAGAAGTCTTGCACTCTACAAATATGCCAGGGATATCATTGATAAGTCTGAAATGCTTTAGGGATGTAATAGTTAAAAACAAAAACATTGGGCCCTTGCCCGAATGAGGGCGCTAATGCAGCTCACAACATTAACCTTATATTGCAGTGCAGTCAAGCATATTGACCCAAACAGTAAGTTTATACTGTTACTGTAGGCCTTTTTTTCTATACCAATATGGAATGTTTGTTGATCATAAAGATGTGATTAATCTGTGCATCACCTTATCTCTGAATCTCAGGTTTTAATTTTGAATTGAATTCTTTTCACAGAATCAGTTGAAGGATATTCTTATCAGTTGTGATTTTCCAGAAGGTAAGAACTATTGCTCTAACTGTCTAAACGTGTCACCAAATTGTAAATTCTTTGGAGGTTGATGGGGTTTGATGATTCCCTAGGCGATATCATACATGTTTCTACAAGTAAACCAACATGAATAAAGTCAAAAATACAAACAAAAATGTGATAAAAAAATGCATCCAGTTACAACTACTAAGGTGTACACACCAGTCAGAATGATTGCTAACCATATATATTTTTTTGGTGATATTTGTGTCATTCACCACAGATCTTCAAATTCACAGGACATCGAGCACCTATTAATGGTTCCCAAATTGCAATTTGTTCATAATGTTTGACTACTCTCTATGTGACCATACCATCTTCACCCTGTAAAACAACATAACTAAAGTGAAAAATAAGAATGAAGTTATGAAAAAAAAGGACTTCGAGTTACAAACTGCTAGGGTATACGCACCAATCAGAAGGATTGCTTGTAAAAAAATTGTATATTTGGTGATATATTTATGTGGGTCAAATGGAATGATTCCTCATGATTATATGTTGTAATATTTTTTTGTGATTTCAGAATGTGTAGCACCACAGATCTTCAATTTTACTGGCCCTGACTCTAATTTAGATGTTGTCATCACGTTACTCACCATGGGTCTTTACCCCAATGTATGTATACACAAGGACAAACGTAAAGTGTTGACAACAGAAGGCAAAGCTGCTCTCATACATAAACACTCTGTCAACTGCAGCAACAGAGAACAGTATTTTCCATCTCCTTTCTTTGTGTTTGGAGAGAAGGTAAGCTCAGTTTGTAATTAGAATTAATTTTAAGGTCTAGGTGACTGCTATTTGAATGATTCAATACTCTACATTTGATAAGCTTTAGTTGTCCAAGACTCTGTCAGAAATTTGTTGTTACGGTTACCACTATAGTGCCTTATTCTCTGGTGTGACCATGTGTAATGGTTTGGTAGTACAGCGCCCTCAATGTTCATCAGTGTTTTTGTATTGTCATGAGATCGACAATGTACTTGTTCTGTCGCGGGAGCAGAGTCGCACCACATACTCATCTAAAATTCATGGATCTGTCCATTTATTGTAAATGAAAAAATAATTACATCACATGGCTATATAAAAGCACAAACCGTGATGACTTTGGGTGGCGCCAAACTACTACCAAACCATTTAAAAGCATAAAATCCTGTGTTCCTCATGATGGTCAAGTTGAACAACACCCTTCTTTCAATCAGACCTGTTTAAATTAGTTAAATGTAGTCAGTGCTGAAGGAATAGTTTCTGTTTACTCTATCTTACACCTAGACTTTGTACTGAAGCTCATCAACATCATGTCAATATTGTCTGTTTCAGTTACGTACCCGTGGCGGTGTCAGCTAAGCAGATGACCATGATATCACCAGTCCAGCTGTTATTGTTTGGTGCCAGAGCTGTAGAATCTAATAATGGTATCATCAAGTTGGATGACTGGTATGCTTCTAGCTCTGTTTCTGTCTAACTGACTTTCTCTTTGCCTCTGTCTCTCTCTCTCTCTCTCTCTCTCTCTCTCTCTCTCTCTCTCTCTCTCTCTCTCTTCTCTCTCTCTCTCTCTCTCTCTCTCTCTCTCTCTCTCTCTCTCTCTCTCTCTCTCTCTCTCTCTCTCTCTCTCTCTCTCTCTCTCTCTCTCTCTCTCTCTCTCTCTCTCTCCTCTCTCTCTCTCTCCTCTCTCTCTCTCTCCTCTCTCTCTCTCTCTCTCTCTCTCTCTCTCTCTCTCTCTCTCTCTCTCTCTCTCTCTCTCTCTCTCTCTCTTCTCTCCTCCTCCTCTCTTCTCTCTCTCTCTCTCTCACTGCGTACTTACTGTTTGAAGTAATGCATAAAGTATGAAATGGATTCTATGTAGTTGTCATATATTGATAACAATCAAGTAACTTATTTATATTTACATAGTAGTTTGTTCTTATGTAATGTAGAATTATCACAATCACTTTAATACACGAGTTATCAGTATTGCATTTTTCATTGATTTGACAATATATATACACATAGGAAGTCTTCAGATTTTGAATGGTCTAAAACATTGTGTATCGGTAAGAATAATGAAAATATCAAATTAAATTTTGTACTTTTTCTGATGTTGTAGGATAAACTTGAAATTGTTGCACATATCAGCAGCTAAAATAGTAGCCTTACGTCCAGCTGTGGAGAGAGTGGTTATTAAGATGTCTAGTGATCCATCAATGATAGATGCACCGGCTGAGGAAGATGACCTGTTGATAAAAATCATCAGAGCTCTATCCAGGCCAAATGCTGGTAAATTTGGTGTTGATAATGAACCGCAAGGAGCCAAAGGCGGAGCTTCTCCAGGGTAAGTACAACATACCAAACAGTACATGCAGATTTTTTTTTGATTTTTTTTTTGGGGGGTGGGGGGGGTGGTGGTAAAAATAGCAATTTGGATGGAATGAAAAGGAACAGAAATATGTGGGTAAAAATCAGGTGAACATGTTTATCATTCCACTCACAGTAAGTGTATGATAACACTTATGTGACACAAATATTAGTTTTTATGGACTTGAGTCATGTGACATGCAAGCTCATATGTTGGTGTGCTTTGAAGAGCATTTGTCGAAAAAGGAGACCTGGTCATGAGAGCCTTAACTGTAATTTTTATTATTTTTTGAGTATTGTCTATTGAAAACTACCATTGTCAGCAAATTAAACATTATTTGGGATGCTTATTGGGGTTTGGTTAGTATTACCTTGGAGATCAGAGCACACTGATCACCTGAGTTACATGCTGGGTTAGCCTAAGACAAACATACAGAATGATCACAGAACTCATTTGTTAAAATTATTTTCATCAACAGATTTGGTCCTCCACCAGCACAACGTCCAAGGTTTTCATCTCCACCTAGTTATGGAGGAGGTGGTTACCAAGGCAACAGACCAAGATATGGGGGTTCATCTGGTGGTTATCGAGGCGGAGGTGGTTACAGAGGAAGTGGGGGCTATAGGGGAGGTGGTGGGGGTTACAGAGGGGGATCTAGTTATGGTGGGGGAGGTGGATATAGAGGTGGATATGGTAGGGGTGGGGGTGGCTATTAAAATAGAGGGAGAGGTTATAGAGGTGGTAGTTGTCAGGGAGGCGGTGGAGGTTACGGGGGGGGGGGGGGATGACCAAGGAGTAGGAATGTGTGCTATCTATCAAAGGAATTCCAAACTTTCATGAAATCACCAGAAATAACTGTATCCATGGTATCAAATGAATTCAGAACTATTGTATGAAACATTAGCAGTCAAATATCAAATTAATAATCTCTCTTTTCACAGACTTCTATGATAATATGAAACGTATCAGTATGCTAATATGCAAAGTTGACCCCAAGTACTGTATTATTTTTTAAAGGCTTGAATTTGTTTGAATGGGCTCCTTTAACTTCTCAATTGTACCATAAGCTTCATGTACACCACTTGCCCCCTCCTCCCCTCCCACCTGTATATTTGACATTGAAATCAAGTAGTATAGACAGATGCTTATAAGTATCTTCTGCATTTTGTAACAAAAAATAACTTTTAAAAATTAAAAGTGATTGTTAGTTTTAGTCATGGGTACTCTTGGAATAGAATAATCTGTGCCTGATTTTGTGTCATGAAATACTTGTCAATCTTCTGTTTCATATGTAATGTTTATGTTGTGCCCATTTAAGGATATATGAAGTTTTTGAATTGAACTGTCACTATTTCACCAGTAATGTGAAGGGAAAAGACAACACATTAGTAAAAAGTTGACTTGATTATTTATTCAATATGGATTGTGATATTACAGACAATTATGATAGCTATTTCTTCATGTTCTTCACACACATGGTAATATGAGAAGTAATGACATTTTTGTAAGAATTTCTAGTTCAAAAGATAATGTATGGTTTTTGAGTGAACAGTTTCATTACATGTCATAACAATTATGGTACAAGTGTCAGTATTTTCTGAAGTGCCATATATGGTATTGAAATCTGCAGTGTTGTGTGTCTTTCCTGAATAGTCAAACTATGTCCATATATGGGAATGAAGTATTGTAAAATATTTCCATATATGGTCACAAACAGCAGTATTGTGAAATATCTTTCCATTTATGGTAATTAGTCGAACTGTTTCCATATATGGTAATAAAGTCAATGTTGTATTGTATTTTACCTTTTTTATAGTAATTAAAACCATTTCCTTATACACTATTAATGCATTAGTATTGAAAAACTATATTTTCCCATTCATGCTATATGCATTTTTTTTGTAAAATCTCCACTTTCATATATATGGTTTTGTGAGACATTGACTTGTCCTGTATTTGACAGCAGATAGCATGTTAGTGTCTACAGAATCACAGGACAAATGTAATATTAAACAGATAACACAGTTACTGAATGAGAAATACTGATAATTATTGCACTCATTTTGGCAAGCTGGAGCTTCTGCTGAAGGGTATGTTTCAGATGGTGTCAAAAAAAGGTCCGTAGTATACAACATTAAATGTACCATGATACAATGTAATAGTGGTTTTAAATCATGTTAACTGTAAATGTAAGAAGGTAGACTATTTTAGCCTTGAAATGAATGGAATATTGACAATACATATCACAATCAATGTATTAGGAAGATGAAATGAAATGATAAATAAAAACCAATCTTCACCTTTGTGTATTGATCTCTTGTTTCTTTGATGACATAAAAATGCCACAGTAGACATGTTAGTCGATGATACCCATAAGGAAAAGAAAGCTACTCAATTTGTCAACGTGCAATTCGAGATAAATTTACCATTGTGTATCATTTTGTGTGCCTCTGTGTCTGTCACTGTGTGTGTGTGTGTGTGTGTGTGTGTACATGAGTGGGATTGTTATAGAATTGATTCGTATTTCATAGTAGATGACACATTCGATTGTAACCAAGGTGTCGATATTTCAAACTGATCAAAGGATGCTCAGATCGAAACCATCCTTACATAATTTCGGAATTACAATTTTTGTCCCTCCCTCTGCACAATCTCGATGCAGTTGTGTAAATAATGTACTCGTGAATGGTTTACACGTGAAGTGGTAAATGGTATACTGTGTATATATCGCTAAGGGGAGAACTGTTTGATTTTGGGGGGAAAAATGTCTGTAGGAGAAAAAAAAATTGATTCTGTAATGGCTTGAGCAAAAAAATGTTCCAAAAAAATTGTTGCAATGTGCTACAAACTTGGTAACTGAGAAAAAAAATTGCACTGCTTCTGAATATGGAAATAAATAATTTGAACTAAGACTGACAAGAGAAAAAAAATTGCTGTCACAGTGCAGTGATGGGAAAAAAATTGCTGACATACCCACTCCCCCCCCCCCTTTTTTCCAGGAATCAAGTGGTTCTCCCCTCTATGATGGTATGTATGTAAGTTGTAACATATGTAACGTAAATCACCGCTGAGGGCAGTCTGTTGTATGACCTGTGCGATAATCGTTTGACCCGACGTTTGATCCGTTTTTGAAGTGTCAGACGACACAGTACGATAGGGCTGTGCAGCTACTTCCAGGTTTGTACTTTTATACATTTTTACTTTAATCAATGCTTATAAATTGCAATTGTGGTTGTTTTGAGTCGAAGATGTTGCTATTAAAAGAACAATCGTTGGCAAACTTTCCCAATATTTGTTATTTACGTCGTCTGTACATTTTGTAGTTCGTAAACTAAGCAGATGCTAGACGGAGTAAGTGAGGACTTTAGGAGTCGACAACGTCTAGTATTTAGTCTTGACATACTCCGTCTGTAAACAAGGCCTTATTTTAACAGTTCGGTGCCAAATCTCAGGCATCGTGCAAACATGTTCAGACCATACATGCAAGTATCAGTGCACACAGTGTATCACCCAGTGATACTTTCAGATTCGGACAAATAGATCTCTAGGTAGGATTGTTTCTGGGTCATGGATAATAATGGGATACTTCAGAAAGTTTCACTTTATAATTTTAGTTAAAGACTTCTAACGCCACCATTTCTCCCTCCCTCCCTCCCTCCCTATGCCATATGTTGTTGGTGGTGGCGGTTGTGATGTGATGGTCACATACTGTTTCTCCCCTGCTCTAGACAAGTCCCCCACCCAACATCTAGGGCAAACATTGAGTTTGGTTAGTCTCAGACTTTTAGAAAAACACACAATTTTTCAATAAATACCATTCCCAGAGTCTCACATTCCTCCTCATTTTGTAATTAAATTAAAACAGTGTATGGGTGCATCATGCATGAAACAATATATTTACTTGAATTAGAAAGCATGTTACATAACTCTATCCTTAAAAATTATTCACAAATCAGACAACAGATGTACTATTTGTGTCTATTGTTTTCTAAAAACAAGCAGAACTTGTTACAAACAGGGAGAGCAAACAAATGAACTGGATTATTAACACAGAATGTTGAAAGTAGGGGAAATTTGTTACATTTCACTGATAAGAACAGTTTTATGACAGTTGTAGTTCCATTCACTCACTATATTATAGTTTGTTTAGATTGTCAATTTACCTGTTGTTTATCCCAAAGTTTGACCTGTGTCTGATCATATCAAGGTTCATTTACATATGTTGTTACTCTTTCTGCAAAGCTAATCAGAACATTTAAAGGCCAGTGTCAGATCAGGATTAAATTATTGGGGCAAAAATAGTTGTCTAGCACCAGCAGAACCATAAAAATGTTGGTTGTGAACAAAGGTTGATCTTAATCTTTATGTCACCATTGCATTGCTAGTATTATTGAAAGCCCCTGCAATTCATTAGGGTACAAGGTACGTTGTACATTGTACCTTGTATTAAAATGGCCATATGGATGAAGATTGGGTATTTAATTTGGATTTTTAATTCATAAAACAATTTTATAATGGCTTCCTACTTGAAAAATCAGTATGAAACGTACAACATATGCCAAGTCCTTGTTTGTAGCTCAATAAATTGCAAACGATTAATAAATGTGTCAAATGTTTGTTAATGGTATTGTATGTACAATAACAAACTTTTTACACATCTTTATAGCTTTTTTACAATGTATTGAGTTACATTTCAAACACAGACTTGGTCAACGTTGTTTCATATGACTTTTCAAGTAGGAAGCCATGATAAAATTATTTTATGAATTAAAAATCCAAAATAAATACCAAATCCTCATCCATATGACAACTTTGAAATGGAGTTTTATTGAGCCATGGTAGTATAAGGGTCTCCACTTACACCTCCATGTTTGAACTAATCAGTGTCCTTTTTGTCTTCCAGCTCTGGTTTAAATGTGTTCTGTGATTGAGGAGATTTGATAACTAAATGTAAAATTAAATTTACAAGTAGTACATTGGCTGGTAGACCTGAAAGAATGGCATGCAAAGTGACTTTTAGAATTGATGACCAAGGTATGGTCAAGAATGATGACCAAGTGCTATGCATTGTGGGAAACTGTGAAGAACTGGGAATGTGGTGTCATAAAAATGTAGTTGAAATGCAGAGAAATGATACAGCAAGGTAAGTACAGTAGAAGTATTTTGAATGTTTTTGATATAGGCTGACTGACTTAAAAAAGTGAATAATCAATATCAATATTTTACTAGGAACATGGGATGGAGAAATCTGGAAAGTTGTATATTCATATTTGTAGGATGTTTTTGATTTTGGGAAGCAGCAGTGGTTAAAAGATTTAGGAACACGGTCATAACATAACATAGACTGTAAAACACATGTTTTTGTGCTGCTGCGCCCTCAACGGTCATGTTCATAGTTGGCTGATGTGTGAGGGCACCCCAATGGAACGTACCTTACAGACTAGATTTAACTTTAGGGAAAGATCGTCCAAATAGCAATGTGACTTGTATCGATTGATTGATAAGATTTTAAATCATGGAATTGTGTAATTTCTTGAATTTAAATGTCACATTTTAACTATTTTAATTTCAATATTTTAATTTCCTACTTTCAATTTCATATATTCATGTTTAGTACAGACATCAAATTATGAAATACAGCAACCATGGTCTATGTCATTCTAATTTACATAGAATTTACATTGTAATGACATTGCTACTATCAAAATTAAATTATTACTGATAAAGAAATATTCAGTGGGTCAAACTTTCATATGCGCATTATTATTATATTACCCAGTAGCTCAGTATGGACACTTGTCAAGGAACTGCCAGAGGACCAAAATATTCAATATCGATATGCAGTTTGTAGTTTCCATGGAACACCTGAAAACAAGAGAGCAGTTATTATTCATCACTGGGAAACTCATCTTACACCTAGGCAGTTTGAATCAAAAGGTAAGAAACTTTGGTAGATTTTCTTTAAAATAAAAATGTTATTGAAAGTGACAACTAGTAGATATTTATGATAGTGTTATGAAATTTAATACATCATTAGATATCCGTGGTACTTTTCCTGTCAAAATCTAAAGTGAAAAAATATTATTTTATAGACAGTAACTGTAAGACAGGTTGGTATACAGCCAGAACAAGATATCAGACACAGGACAAAATTTCTTGCAACGTAAGACAGAGGTGCACATGCACTTGTACTTTGAAAATTATGAAGTAGTTCTACTTTGTCAATTTACATATGTACCAGACATTACTTGCACTGGTGCATGCACATACTAGTGGTATTTTCACTGCAGTGCAATACCGAAAACATTATTGCATACTTGCATTTGCATGCAGGGACGCGATCCTTCGCTACACACAAAATGTTGTGATCGCGCTGTGTGATTTTTATGGAAATTTGCCGTTTCAGATAAACAAGTCATATAATTATAATAATAACAGAACCCCATGCCATGCGAGTGCAAGTGTAGCATACTCAGGGTATTTCTATTCATGCTTGCAATGTTTTCTGCTGCACTTTCACTCACTACGCTCAAGAAAGTACGAGCGCAGAGAACACTGCAAGCACTCATGCAAATACCCTGAGTATACCACACTTGCACTCGTATATCATGGGGTTCTTTCATATTACTACATGTATATACCATCATGTGATTACTAGTCTCTAGTAACTGTAATCAAACTGGCAAATATTTTATAAATATTTCAGGTCCACAAATGATGGAAGATGGTGGAAAGTTTGGAATTGTTGGTAAGTATCATGCTATGTCTCAAGATAACCCAGACCATTTCATGGACACCTGGTAGAATTCAAGAAATATTTTGGAGTGACTCAATAAGAAGGGGGTTGATAAAGTCTTTGCTATGTCTTTTTGTTGGCATAGTATTAATACATTGTGTGTCAGGTATACAACTTCTGCAAAAGTCTTGACATACACTAATTCAGTTGTGTAAAAGAGTTGAATGGTGAATTTTCTTCTTTGTAACACATCATTTTCATATAGTCTTCAGTGATTGGCTTAAATCTCATCACATGGTATGGACTATTACTTATAGTGAGCTCAATTTGCATCTAGAGGCCCTAGTTGCATTCCATTTCCCCCAAGGAAATATTCATGTAACAGTAAACTGTTGCCGGGGATACTTCATTTGTTGAGTCTATCTCAGAGTCCATCAATCCCAAAAAATATTAGCTGTAAGCTTTTATGATGAGAATTATTTCTTGACTATTTCAGATGATGTAAAGAAAGTTGACAAAGGGTGGCTGACAGAGCAATCAGAGATCAGATTGTACATCCATGATTGTGGTGATAAAGATCTGATAACCAAATATGACACACATGAGGATGTAGATAATGGACGTAAGGATGAAAACATACGGTATAGTTACAAAGTGTCAGCAAAGATGACCAAAAATACATCATCAGTATACTCCCCAAAGAAAGCCAAAGTATCACCAGGTGCAACGTCAACTGGACAAACTTCAAGTCTGTCTACCAACTCTGTGCCGGTCTATGTCCAAGTCCTGAATGACTCTGACCATGAGTCTGAACGCCAAGGTCCCTATGGACATGTATTTCAAGGCAAAGATTACGTGATTTTCTCTGCACAAACATTACAACCACAGTGTCTGGTAAGTGTCAGTGCATGCAGAAGCTATCATTCTGTGTTAGATTATACGCAACATGAATATTGAATTTATACGAGTTTATTTCAGTCACTCAGATTGCTGCTAAATGATAGTGAACAGAGATTTTAAATCGTTATTTTATGTGAACTTATGTGTCTAAAATAATCTTTTAAAGTTTACCTCCAGATATTAATTCAGCTGCAAATTCTGTACTTTGTAAATTGTATGATATGACATGTATTGCACACAAGTCTAAATTTCCAATATTAGGCCTGTAGCATAGTAACATTACAGTAAACACTGAACAGTTATCTGGAAGCGATAAGAAAAGTGCCTGTCACTAGCAAAGCAGTGGCAGAATTGTCAATTTTTGATGAATATTGCAGTAATTTTATCATGAAGTAATTGTCAACATGGTGTGAAATATAAAATTGTGGAATAACATGATTTTGTTGATATTGTTATTACAGAAAAATAGTGACTATGCCGAAACTGACATTCATATTTTCAATCATTTGTTTAGGTTTTTACCATTGAAGTATTTGAACACAGGGGAGCATTAACCACAGAGTCACCACCAAAGAGATTAGGTGTGGCACATCTGTTGCCTGGCAACATGGTAGAGTCCTCAGGATATAGTAATATTCCAATTCATGGTAGTTCTCACGAACCAGTTGGAGAGTTATCTGGTAGGTTGCATGTGAGATAGGGATGTTAAATGCAAATTTGTATTGTAATTGTTTTTAGTTAAATGTGCTACTTCCCTCATTGTAGTCAAAGTGTTTTCTGACAATTCATTATTACCCAATGCACAGACCTTTATCAACACAATGGCCCTTTATATCTTCTTCAACTACCAAAGAAAGTACAATCCATTGCAGGCTCTATAGTACACAAAGATTTAAATCTTTTCATAAATTTTGATAAAGCAACTTCTATGCTACCAGGTCCCCAGTTATAAAGCTAGGCTGACTGGGGCACAATCATGGTTCAAATTTAGCCAAAGAACTTTAGCAACAAATGTTGAAAGATAGCTGAACTAGCAGCTTTCAGATTCCGAGCTGACCAGTCTTACCATTCAACCACCATGGCTATAATATGATGGTGGAAGAGGAGTGGGGATGGGACTCTATCAGACTGTGAACTATGACATGTGATAATATATGCTACACAATTCATGACCCAAAATGTTCATCAGCTTCGTAGATCATAGATCTTGGAGTGGACAGGATCCTGTCTGCTTCAAGATCTATGGGTAGATCAAATGATTTACAAAGGTTATAACACACAAGTGCAAGCATTGAGCATTTGATCTGTCTTGGTCGATGAGCCTCATCAGAATGACAAATTCGATATTTACAGCTGACCACTAGGTGGCGGTATGATCAGCCAATTGTAGATGTTATGCAGTTCGATGCCGGCCCCTGCCTCTGTTGATCTTTGGATTGTAGCATCTGATATTGATAGCCTCCCTGATCTTTCTCAGGAAATCAATGGTCATGTGGGGAATGTATCAATAATGGAAAGTCCACACAATTTATCTGTATTGTCCCCAATCAGACAATCTCTGTTTGACTGTGCTAGGAAACAAACTGATGAATCTTTTATTTTTTATTTTCTAGTCCAATACCTGTTAATCCATCCTTTTAAGTCAGATTTATGTGATATGAGTATTTCATATACCAAGCATTGGAAAGAGAGACAAGCTGTACATATAGGTCACAGAGGATGTGGAAGGTCAGAGGTCGATGCTGTTGACAGTGGCAGAGAAAAGTAAGGGTTGTACATGTTATTGTTTTGGGGGAGTTTTTTACTCCTTTGAATTCAGATTTTGGGATAATTTATCTGTGGCAGAATATTTTAATTTACAATGATACAGAAATATTAGAAATGGTAAAATGACAAATTGCTCAGTTTATTTTAACTTTCTTCAAATATTAAATGACAACATTTCATACTGATGCCATGAAAGTCATAACAAAATCTTAAGTGAAATACATATGAAGATGGATAGAAAGTCGACATAAGATGTGGAACTGGCCACCAGTGTGGTGTTTGTTAGCACCTCAATGTCCTATCTTGAATAATTAAGAGTAATGAAAAGTAACAGCTTTACCATGAGGACGAACAAGCCCTGTCGATCTTATTCTGTTCAAAATTGTATATACTATGCATAAATATCAACTTTCTGTAATAACAAACGCATTCCCAAGACATTCACACCTCCACACATACCAAATTTATGACCAAAATCACCAGCTGCTCATTGTTGTCATGGATTTTCATAGCGGAATCGCTGCATTGTTTACTGTAATACAGTATGTATTCAAGTTTGACAATAACTCACATGAAGTTAGGGGGCCTTTTATACCCCTGTCTCGCCTTTAAGAAGTTGAAATGCTTATTTATCTTATATCTTCATCTGAAATACAAGTGGCTGCCTTACAGCTCTGTTGATAGGAAACTTGTAAATAAACTGACATGTGACTATGGTGTAATGGTCAGTATTGCTATGTGAAGATTTCATGTTAAAATTAATTTATCTTACAGTTTGCCTTCAGAGAGTTTGTCAGCAGTTAAAGAAAACACCATATCAGGTTTCCATAAAGCTGAATCATTTGTAAGTAAAAAAATCAATTTTGGTATCAACTGCATGTTAGAATTAGTGTACCTCTTGATTTCATTATTATGTAGGACATGCATACAGGAGATCTTATAAAGCATATGATACCACATGATGCACAAGCCAGGTTCAACAAAAAATATGGAATGTATACTCTCGTTGTTCTACGTCATGACAACACACATCTATGTCACGACAACGCATTGATTCTGCTGTGTTCAAAATATGAGTCAAAACGTTCAAAACTGCCATTACTTTTCCCAATTTTTAAAAAATATTACTGCCAATGGTATAATTATATTTATTTGTCCCCCAATATTTTTCTATATTTTCAATATTCAGCCAGAAAATACTTGTCACCTTAGGGTTGTCACTACTCATCTAGCGACTCATATAGTGACAAAGGGCCCTTTAGGTCTCTCATATTTTCCTTGGCTGAACAAAAAAAAATATTGGAAAATTAGATCTAATAGCAGGTGTATACCACAGTGACCACAACATGAATAGGTTAAAACCAAACAGTTCCATTAGTTTAGATAAAAGAGACACAAGCTGTTTTGTTTTGTTTTGTTTTTTTGGGTTTTTTGGGGGGTTTTTTGTTGGTTTTTTTGTGGGGGGGGGGGGGGGGGGATAATTTTTAGCTGTAGATGTGATTAAATGATACCTGTAGTATTTTAGAAGCATATTACTTAATCCTGACTTTCTACTGGCCCAGTGGTAGAATACAAACAAAGTTAACTTGGTATTCAGGAATAATACATATTTACAATGCATTAGTATTCAATCTTGTCTTATAAAAGGGGTCAATGTGTGAAAAATTTTCTGATAGTCATTGATTTTTATATTATTTTTATTTACAGGGTATTGATTTGATAGAAACTGATATTCTTCTATCCAAAGATATGATTCCAGTTATTTATCATGATTTTGTTATCAACCTTAACACTATCAAGGTAGGAATAAGTATGAGCTTTCAATCAAAGTATGAAGAATGAAAGTACTGCAACATATTGATACATTACTGAACTTGTCCTGATGTGTAGATTAAGCTATAGTGGTCATGACATTGCCTACACAGCAGGAAAGTTGAATAACAGACATCATCATGGCTAGATATATGAAGTGATGTCTATCAACGACAAACCTCAGTAATTGTAAGAGGTGCCAAATTTGAAAGTTGTTATTATTGAAGTTATCAGTAATGGCGTGCACAATTGTATCACTCCTTTGATCTGAACCTACTTGATATTGTACATAGCCACAAACCTACTTTGGTAATGTATCAATATATGCTGCAGTAGTTCCTTGTTCATAATTTGATTAGAAGCGATGCAAGTCGGGCAGAGATTCTATTTTCAACCCTGTTTGTTTGTTTGTTTGTTAGCAAGATATCTAAAATGAATAAGTGGATGGGTTTTAGAAAAATTACCTGCAAAGACCAATGGTAGAGATCCTATTTTGGATCTGGATTTTTAGTAAAACTACAATTGCATTACATGTACCAGCAACAGCTTTTGAGCTATAGCCATTGAAAACGCCCTCAGTGGTAGTAGAGGGCCTTTCTGTAATGAAAACAAGTTGATGGAATCAAGTACATGTAGACACTGAGACACAACTACAACACATGTTAAACTGGAGAGTTATTATCGTCTGTTATTATAATGACTACTTTATATCATACTAGCAGTATTGACTTTCTTTTCTTCATCTCCACTTTAAAGAGAAAATCACAAAGCCGTGGTGTCTTTGAAGTACCTGTGAGTGACTTGACTCTAGAACAGCTGCAGTCACTCAAGGTAAGATCATTGTCTTCTGTAACAATACATATCACCCCTGCTTCTCCATGTTATCAAAAGATGATGATAACATTTCAGGGCAGATATGAATTAAGCTTGCAAATTTCTTGTTTTTTGTTATTTTAGCCAAATTATAGTTTTATCTTGCAGAGTTGCTTTTCAAGAGTTTGCATGATTTTAAGTTAGATTTTTTTAGATTCTGTTATTGTACTGCTGAATTTGTGTTTACATTTTGTCTTCTTAGCCAAGTTATACTTTTGTATTGTAGAGTTTCGTTTCAAGAGTTTGTATGATTTTGATTTCATTGTCTTTTGTTGTTGTTGTTGTTTATTTGTATTACACGTTATTTATGTTTTCATTTACAGCTCAGCCATGCCGGTGAAACAACACACCAGCATACAACACCAGGTATAAACTCTCATTCATCTAATCTTCAAAATGTAATTGCTTCCGTATGAAATCTAACCCAGATAGCAGGGTCAATAACATTGACAAAATAATCACATGGCTAACTGGCTTTAACGCTATTAAATAGTACCACACAAAATAATCAAGTTTGAACCAGATTTGGGAGATACTTCCGCTAACTAAAAACTTGATCTAACAACCTATAGTTTGTTTTGTAGTAAGGGAAATGTCATATACTTGATGTAATGTTGACGATGTTCAGAATCCCCTTCCCCATTATTACATAACTGAGGTCCCAATTTTAACTAAATTGAGTCAATCAATAAATGTTGTCGCTTCAAAAACTAGATCCAATAAGGTAACTTCACTATTACTACTATACAAAATGGAGTCAAGTATCAATTTCTATTCCACTACATGTATGTAACACATAGTATCTTATTTCACTTTCAGAACAGGAAGAAGAGGAAGATAGTGATTTCCAACCTTTCCCTACTCTCAAACAGGTCAGAACATACATTTCAATCAAATCTATTAACAAATTAGATTGATCTTCAAAGTGTTTCAGTTCCTAGGCATACAATTTACAAAATCACTAGATTTAAAAGTCTTCATCAGAAGCTATTGATAATTAATAAAATTAATTAAATCATTAATTACATCAGAAGGTTATGATGAGTCTGAGGTAGGACCACTTCTTTTATTTGGAGTGACCAAGAAAAGCTACTAGATTGTACCACATGAACAGTAACACAACAGGAATATACTTACATGTAATATTACACAGAATCTTAAGATAATAGTGAGAACACTCTACAACCCTAACACTTTCAATGAAAAGGGGGGGGGGGAGAATGTCTATGAATAGTGATAGTATATTACCAGGCAAGCTTCAAATGATCGTAATGGCTAACACAACTGATGGTTGTGAACTGAAGTGGGTGAAAGTTCACTATAAAGTTATCTCAACTATTTTCTTCCTTTGTGTGGCCTTCACTAAAACACCATTAAGTACATCAGGGAAATTATGAACTGTTAGACAGCCTAATATCTTCAATATGCTCTAGATTATTGAGACTGTCCAGTTCAACTGATTTTTAGACAATACCAGTACTCTGAAGACAACAAATATAAAACTTGTATAACAGGTAACTGGACAGTATGTTAAAGTGCATTACAGTAACCTTTGACCTGGCATTTGTACGATATGAGGTCAGTAGAGGACATAACCATTCACTGTCAGTATCTGGTGTTGAGCTGTTTTCACTGTTGCCATATCATGAATGAATCTACCTTTATCAATGTAAATGATACACTCCTGACCTTACACATATACAGGTCAGCCTCAATCAATGAATTGTGATTCTAAAGATTATCATCCACACAGATGCTCTATCAACCAGACCAGATTGATATTTGACAGTTATCACTTGGTTGAAATGATAACAGCTACATGTAGCTCTGTGTAAATACATTGATCAGATAAAAAATAGTTAGTTCTTGTACCATAATCAAGGGTTTGAATCACTTAAAGGTAACATTTCACTTGTTCAGGTGAACAGGCATTGTCAAACTATATGTTTTCTGGCTGTACTGACTACTAGACGAACAAATGGATAGTTTGACAATTAAAGCGTGTCAACCTGAACAGGTGAAATGTTATCTGTAAGTACTTAGAACTCCTGGTCATGGTACTAGAACTAATTATTACTACATGTAGCTCTGATAAGTGGTATACAAACACAAGTAAACTATTCATCAAGGCTTTTAGAATGACTGGATCTTCTCAGCAAGTAAATATTATGAATTTAAGGTACCGTATTATTGTGTAAATAAAAAAACATGAAATTCACTCAGTGACAAGATAGTACATCATAATAGCCCTGTACCCAAACCTTGTACCCAGCTAAGTGAAAAATGTTGTACTTTTAAAATTTATCATGAATTTTGGTTTTTGATTCAAAAGGTACAGACTGTCATCACAGTGATAAATTCATGTCAAGTTTATTTTGAACTTTGGCTGCTTATATTGGACTGGTATCTTGTCAGTCTCACTGGTGATAAATGTATCTATCATGGCTCTTTGGTTGTTGATCTGGTATCTATGGCATCTATCTTAGTGATGAATGAGCCTGTTTCCATGACAACTGGAAAAGGCATTATTTTCACGGATGATAACTTTGGTTTGTAGTCTTTTATTACAAACTTATGGAGTCCTGTGTTATGTGATGAATAGACATACATCTTACACAAGTGTACTGTAGTACTAGTAGGTTGCCAGCATGGCGGTTGCCTCAGGATGTACTCCTGTAGAAATACTGGATAAGATTGGAGAACACTTCCTGTCATGTTCAATTTGTCTTGAGCAGTACAAGGTACCTAAACTTCTACCATGTCATCATACATTCTGTCAGCACTGTTTGGAAACACTTCTTGAAAAAGCAGGGACTTTAAAATGTCCGACTTGCCAAGAAGCCGTCAGTGTCCCACATAATGTGGTAGCAAAACTGAAGAACAACTTCTTCATGAACTCTTTGCTGGAGGTGGTTGAGAAAAGAACAGAAGAGGCAAGTAAACATCAGAAAACATGTGAGTTGTGTGAAGAAAATGATGCTACACACTTTTGTAGAGATTGTGAACGACACGTCTGTGATGAATGCATTGAGAAGTTAAAACATGACAGTTCACACAAAGTGTTGACCATAGAAGAATATGTTATCCAGACCAGGCCTAGAAAGCCTGAATGCTGCAAAGGTCATCCCCACAATGAGGTCAGATTTTACTGTGATACCTGTCAAGTACCAATCTGTTCTGACTGTACAGTCATTGAACACCCTAATGCAAGTCATTCCTATAGATATCTACAAGAGGTGGCTGATGAGTGTGCCAAAGAGTTGTCAGAGATGGTGGAACTTTTGAAGGTGAAGGAGAAAGCTAAAGAAATAGAGCAAAGTAAAACTGCAGTCGTAGATGCGAGTAGAAAAGTGAAAGAGCAGTTTGAAGAAGAACACAACGAGATAACCAAACATGAACAGTCTTTTATTACTATGATGAAGGCTCAGGTTCAAGGGATGAAGAAAAACAAGGCCACTTTGATAGAGGATTTAGATGAAGACTGCCATCTACAGGTCAAAAGGACCCAGTCTCAGATATTTGATTTGGATACTCAGTATGAAAACCTTGTCAGTACATCTGGTTATGTACAAGCTCTGATTAGTCATGGCAGTGCTGCTCAACTTGTGACAAGCATAGCTACAATTGCACAGCACATTGAAGAACTTGTTGCCCTGGAAGCCAAACCAGAGGTCAAACAGGAAGTGGTTACATTTCAACCTTCTGATGATGTCACTACGGATGGAATGCTGGGAGTTCTGAGATATGATGTATGTCCATCTCTGTGTACAGTTGAAAACATTCCAAAGAGACTAGTGAAAGGTGAATCTGTCAAGTTACTGATAACAACTAAAGACAGCAGAGGTAAGACAGTCATACCAAACCAAGAAGTGAAAGTGAAAGTAAGAAAACCAGATGGATCACAAGAAGACATCCCAGTAACTGACAACAAAGATGATACACACACTGTAGTGATACATGGTGAAATGGATGGTAAATATCAAGTTATCATGAAAATAGGAGATGAACCAATACCAGGATCACCAGTTGAGATACCTGTCATCAAAGGATTGGTTAAGGTCATAGGTGAGAAAGGAAGAAAGGAAGGATGCTTTGAGAATCCACGCAGTGTCACTGTAAACAGACAAGGAGATGTGATCGTAGCTGATACAACAAATCAGAGAATGCAAATAATTGATAAACAAGGGAACTGTAAGAAAATGTTTACATTTTCACAGGCAAAGAAAATCTTCTACCCTATGGATGTAGCAGTATCAGCAAATGGGGAATACTTTACTGCAGATTATCTTACTCAACAAGTCACGGTAATAGACGAAGATGGCTGTGAAGTTAGATCCTTTGGTGCACTCAGAAATCCAAGGGGAATCTGTATCAGTCCTCTTGGTGGTATTGTCTATGTCAGTGACTGGGATGGAAAGGCTGGCAGTAAAACAGACAAGGATGGACACTGCATCAGAAAGTACACACAGAATGGAGATTTCATCAGCTCCTTCGGCAAGTACGGTGATAAGAATGGTGAATTCAAAGGACCATCGTTCATGTGTATCGACAATCAAGGAACCCTATTTGTCACTGACTATGAGAATCACCGTGTGCAGGTCTTCAGTGCAATTGATGATTTCTTGTACAAATTTGGTGAACCAGGTAGTGATGATGGTCAACTCTTTGGTCCAGCTGGCATTGCAATGGACAAAGACAGATATCTGTATGTCAGTGATGTCAAACACCGTGTACAGAAATTTGACGTCAGTGGAAGATTCATCTGTCGAGTTGATAAAGATGAAGATGGACTAAAAAGTCCAAAAGGTCTAGCATTGACTAATGATGTACCAGTCAAACTGATTGTAGCTGACTATAATAATCACTGCTTGAAAGTATTTGTGCAGTAAAAGTGACATAGCAACAGTCCGAGTGATTGAGTACACCTGTACATGGAGTGAGATCAACATAGCAACAGTTTGAGTCATTGAGTAATACATCTTTACACTCAGTGAGAGTGACATACTAACAGCCTTCAATGTTTTTGCCAAGGATTTGAAAGCCTGGTAGCAGCAAGGGGGGAATATGGTAAAACTGGTACAGTTTTCAATACATTACATTATACCATAATTTTGGTGGGGAACTCTGGTAAAATGACAGGAGAACTCAGATATATTTTAGCTACTTACCTGCTGTAATTAACAAAGACACTGGTTGGGTTTGTTGAGTAATACACCATTCCTGGACATGTATAAGTCTACATACAGGATAATGTGATGAAAACAATAAAATGACCTTGTGGAAGTATGTTTTGAAGTGTTTTTATTGAATTTGTTCATCGAGTAGTGTAACTGAGTGTGATTGTGATAACATAACTTAAAATTATTTTACCTATGAGTTACATAGCTTTCATACAAATCATGGTATTTGTCCACATTAAAAGATTTGGTTCAGGGTAACATCATAAATAGAAACAAGAGGAGTGGACCAACTATACCATTAGTCTGTAAGGTATGCTGTGATGGGGCGCCCTCAAACATTAGAAGTAAATTTTAATCAACTTATCAACATCTCAATAATAAATACAGAACCTGTTATCGTTGAAGGTGTGAAAGTTTTCTAAATTTGGTTAGAAGTGTGAAAATGAAGTTCAGCAATTGCATTGACACCAGACCCCACCCTCCAAAATGAACGAAGTTCAATGGTGTATTGAGCTTGTTTGATATCGCGCAATCGTCCCTTAGATTCATACTAAATTTTTGTCTTGGCGATGTACCTTTAGGTGATATACAATGCTTTATATAGGTATGCATCTGTCCATCATTTATTTTTACCTTTCACCTGATATGCCATTGGTATACAGTACACTTGTCTAGTAGTAAGAGGCCAAAAAATAATTGAAATCAAAGTACAGATAGTGATAAACTACAGAGTTATACTGTCATTCATAACCTTTCACCATTCAATGTGATATGCAAATTAAGGACAGGTCAAAGATCAAATTAGTTCTGCCAATCAATGTCTTTCCTCAACAACTTGTGGAGTTGTAAGTCACATGGTGCATTGGTAGATATTCAGGCACTCATTGATAGCCTAGCCTCATGGCGACTGTGTGTGGAAATACACCAGAAGAAATTCTGGATAAATTTGGAGAATGTGTACTGTCATGTTTAATTTGTTGTGAGCAGTACAAGGTACCTAAAGTCTTACCATGCCATCATACATTCTGTCTGCACTGTTTGGAGACACTTTATAAGAATACAGGAGTGTTGGAATGTCCTGTATGCCAGTTTGTGGTTGATGTCCCAGACAGTGGAATAATGGATCTCAAGAACAGTTTCCTCATGAATTCACTGCTGGAAGTAGTTGGAAAAAGAACAGAAGATGCAAGTGAAGATCAACAAACATGTGAGTTGTGTGAAGAAAGTGATGCTGCACACTTTTGTAGAGATTGTGGACAACACTTCTGTGATGGCTGTTTGAATTCGCAACATAAGAAGTTGAAACGTGCCAGTCTACACATGGTATTGAAAAGAGAAGAATCCAGACAAGCATCAGCTGCCCAATCTATTGAACATTGCAAAGTTCATCCTAACAATGAGGTCAGATTTTACTGTGATACCTGTCAAGTACCAATCTGTTCTGACTGTACTATAGTAGTTCATCGTATTCCAGACCACAGCCATAGATGTCTACAAGAAGTAGCCAATGAGTGTGCTAAGGAGTTGACAGAAATGATGGAAGAATTGAAGATAAAAGCAAATGAGGTAGAAGAAAGTAAAAATACAGCTGAAGCTTTGTGTAAGAAAGTAAGAAGACATTGCGAAGAAAATCAAGATGAAGTAGTCATGCAAGAACAGTTGTACTTAAAAGAGGCAAGGAGCCTTGTACAGAGAATAAAAGAAGAGAAAAAGGCATTGTTAGGGGTATTACAGACTGACTGCAGTGTACAGCTAAAAGGGTTTGCAATTCAACAAGATGAGTTGGAATTTAAATATGACAACCTTGTCAGTACATGTGGTTATGTAGAAGCTTTGATCAGTCACAGCAGTACTGCTCAACTTGTGACAAGTAAGACCACGACTGCACAGCGTATTAAAGAATTAGCTGTTATGGAAACCAAACCTGAGATCAAACAGGAAGTGGTTACATTCCAACCTTCTGATGATGTCACTACAGATGGAATGCTGGGAGTTCTGAGATATGACGTATGTCCATCTCTGTGTACAGTTGAAAACATTCCAAAGAGACTAGTGAAAGGTGAATCTGTCAAGTTACTGATAACAACTAAAGACAGCAGAGGTAAGACGGTCATACCAAACCAAGAAGTGAAAGTGAAAGTAAGAAAACCAGGAGGATCACAAGAAGACATCCCAGTAACTGACAACAAAGATGGTACACATACTGTAATAATTCATGGTGAAAGGGATGGAAAATATCAAGTTACCATGGTGATGGGAGATGAACCAATACCAGGATCACCAGTAGAGATACCTGTCGTCAAAGAATTGATGAGGACTATCGGCAAAGAAGGAAGTGATGAGGGAGAATTCAAGAATCCCTATAGTGTTACAGTAAATAGACTTGGAGACTTTGTTGTAGCTGATATGAATAATCAAAGAGTACAAACAATTAGTAAACTTGGAGATCACAAGAAATCGTTTAGTTTTACACAGCTTGGGGAGAAGTTCTATCCACTGGATGTGGCAGTATCAGCCAATGGTGACTACTTCATGACAGATCATAGTAATCGGCGAATTGTAGTATGTGGTGAGAACAGCTGTGTCTTGAGATGCTTTGGACAAAACGAACTGAACTGTCCAAGATGCATCTTTATAAGTCCATTAGATGGTACAGTCTATGTCACTGACTGGGATGGACAGTTTGGGGATAAAACAGACACAGGAGGGCACTGCATCAGGAAATACACCCAGAATGGAGACTACATCAACTCCTTCGGCAATTACGGGGATCAGAATGGTGAATTCAAAGGACCTCGTTCAATGTACATAGACAGCCAGGGAATTCTGTATGTGACAGACTGCGAAAGTGACAGTGTACAGGTCTACAATGCTGGTAATGAATTTCTATACAGATTTGGTGTTTCAGGCAAAAATGATGGTCAGCTGCATGGGCCACGAGGAATAGTCATGGACAGAGACAGATATCTTTACATTAGTGATTACGGACACCGTGTACAGAAATTTGACAGCTGTGGAAATTTCATCTGTCGCATTGATAGAGATGAAAACGAACTAGAGAACCCAAGTGGTCTAGCATTGACTGATGATGTACCAGTGAAACTAGTTGTGGCTGATTTTAGTAACCACTGTCTAAAAGTATTTACACTGTGATATGTGACTCAGATGTAATGCCATGAACTAGTTTGACAGGAACACGTCATTTAGGACATGTATAAGTCTACATGCAGAAACTAAGTAACGTGTTATAACTCAAATTATGATGCCATACACCAACTCAAGTTGTATACTGTGAATTGCTAAAGTATGAGATGAATGGTACCAGTGTAGGTAATGTCTGGCCCTCTGAAATAAAAAACTGATAATTCAAGCAGTTGAATGAATAAAAGATCCAGTCACTAATGGCAGACAATATTACATGAATTACTAGATAAGGAAAGAAGATAAGTACATACAATGGCAAGCAACATTTTGACAAAGTATAAAAAGGTTACATAAAGAGATAAGTCCATTTAATGCTTGGCAATACGAAAAAATAGTATGAAGTGACTGAATAAAAGGAGATATCAGATAACATTGACAAAAAAAGTAAAATGACTGAAAATAGCCTTTGTAATGTGAAGCTGTCTGTGGATTCTAGGTGTGTTAGTTATCAAATAGATTGTACATATCTAAACATAGACTGTAAGACATGTCATGTCGTTCAACCCTCACTTCACGTTCCTCTCTCCCGTAGGTGGGGTTGACTGATGTATGAGAGTGCTCTGTCATGGCATACCTAACAGACTAATCTAAACAATGTGATAATGATAAATCAAAATATTGTTGTACAGTATTATCAATAATTTATTCAATCAACTTGTGAAGAGTGTAAACCTGAGAGTTGTAAGGATGAGTGTGTGTATTTGACATTTGAAGAAATAAACTATTCATGTTTTTAGATTCTGTCTATCTCAATAATGTGGGTTCAGATCATTGATGAAAGCAATACCAATCATTTGATCATTAGGGAGGGGTGGCTGCCTTGTTATATGGCTGGTTGATTGCTTGTTTGCTTGGTTGCTTGGTTAGATGGCTGGTATGGTGACATGTACTGGTTGGTTGCTTAGTTCAATGGGTGGTTTAATAGTTGGATGATTGGTTGGGGTTAGGGCTGGTTGCTTGCTTGCTTGGATGGATGGATGGGTGGGTGGGTTGGTGGATAATGGATGGATGGATGGATGGGTGAGTGATGGATGGATGGGTGGGTGGATGATGGTTGGACAAGTTAAAATAGGGAATGCATGTACTGAATGAATGACTGATACCCCCATAGGGAATGATAGGGTCATGCTTGCATGCTAATGAGTGCATTGAAAGCTTCAGAAATACAATTTACAGTTCTACAAAATATAAGTTACAAACTGAACATTAAACCCGAGAAATACAAGTTTCAAGCAAAACATCACAAATTCAAGCCTGCAAAGTACAAGATGAGTACGTGCTACTGTCACCCCATGTACAGTTCATTTTCTTTAGTAATGGCACCAACTTTTAATGTAAGCTTAAGTAACCCAAACCCAAATAGTTTTTTTTATAATGGTATATCAAAGAGGGCTTGTACCAGTACAAATAGTTATCTTGTAGTAAAGACTATTAGTCATTTCAGATCTATAACCTGGAAATTTTTGCTAAAGATTTATTTTCGCTGTAACATTTTGCTGGAAAACAAAAACACAAAAATACTTAATGACTGTTCAAAATGACTTCTTGTACATGTCATGGAACACAATGTACCAGTCTGGTAATTAGTAAACATTAGTCTTTTGAGAACTAGCTGAAGACTAAAATTGCAAAATTTTCTAGTGGCAAAAAAATATTGGTACTTTACAGTATTAGAACAGTCCAAAATCCACATCAAAGAACATGAACTAGATGATTTATGATGCAGCAAACAGATGTTCTTGGATTAGTATGTAAATTTGTTGCCAAGGTTACAAGACATTCTGTCATTTTTCTGTCAAGACTATTTTTTATATTCCACAGGTGTTAGAAAAAGTACCCAAACATGTTGGTTTTGATCTTGAAATCAAGTATCCACAGACATATGTGGTAAGGATTATGTGTTGTCATGTTCATCACCTTAGGAGAATAATAGTATTGAAATTTAACTTCAGAACATTATAGGCTCATATATGTATACTTCCAACAAGTTTTTTGAATAGCGCCCCCAGTGGTCATACTATGCAATCTTATGTTTTCATAACTGACATTTTATATTTGAAATACTGTACCCTGTAACATAAAAAACAACAGCAGGCTGAGATATGTTGTTTTCATCATCAACAAAATCTAGATCTGTGAAATATTAACAAGACGTAAATTCAGATATCTTAGGTTTCTAACCTGGAACATGCAATATAAATATTACAGTGTACTTCCGTATTGAAAGATGAAGAAGTGCTGGAATTGCAGTATAGATTCTGATGTTTGTTATCCAATAGTATAAATTACTGTGTTTTTGTTTTTGAGATATTTGATAATAAAATAACACCCTTATTACATCATTCAGTCAGTCTTATTCATTTGATTTGATTTGTTTGTTTGTTTGTCTGTTTGTGTGTTTGTTATGTAGACAGAAGAAAAGGAGCAGGAAGGAACATTTCTTGAGAGGAATATATATTTAGATACAATACTAAAGGTAGTTATGGAGAATGCTGGTCACAGACGAATATTCTTCTCGTGTTTCTGTCCTGATGTGTGTGTCATGTAAGTATGTATGTCAAGTTTAGATTTGAGTCTAGTGCAGTCTGAACAAGTACTGTACTGGCATGGCAGGGGAGGGGAGGGGAAGAAAGGGGAGGGCATTGGGGTGTGAATCTGGGTGGGTTCACAGGATTAAAACCCATAGCCACAGGTGTGGCACTACACTTTACCATGCATGTTATTTCTGTAGTTTCACATGCATAACTTCCAAATTCACAATAAATGTACAGATACAACCCATATATATATTCAAGAATGTATTGTGCCATTTATCACTCCAAATATCAATCAATCAAACATAGAATTTGAATGGCTTCCTTCTCTGACAACATCCTTAGTAATTAACATGTCATTGTATGTTATTTACAGGTTGAGACAAAAACAGAACAGATACCCAGTGATGTTCATAACGTATGGAGAGAGTGATAGATGGGCTAGTTATAAAGACCAGAGATGTAGTTCAGTAGCAACAGGCACTCATTCTATATTGGCTGATGATTTGTTGGTAAGTTTGAAAAAGGATATATAGAAAGATGAAGATATTGAACTATGTATATGTAGTTACATCTTATTTAGTATGAATATATGAGTATACTGCCACCTAGAGGTATGTAATGATCACCTGTGTCTGTAAGCTGAACTCTGTGACTTCGTACAAATATACAAAGCCAGGTATGCTGTGCATGTAGAGGGTTTTAATCTCAGGAGAAGGATTATCTCGTGAGTTGAATGCTAACACTGTTAAACTGTTTGCAGTTTTCTCCAGCTGTTAACAATTTAATGCCAAAATCCAAACAAATCTTGTGTGTAATGTGTAATATGATGAAAGTAATATTTCAGAGTAGGGGTGCTGAGAACTAAAATATATTGTCAGATACACACCACACAGTGTGTGTGTGTGTGTGTGTGTGTGTGTGTGTGTGTGTGTGTGTGTGTGTGTGTGTGTGGTGCTTATTGAACTAATAAAAAAAAGGATGTGTCATTTTATACAGTAATAGTATTCCTGGTGCTTGCTTAATTTTCTAATTTTAATGAAGAATTTTTTTTTTTTTAATTTGTGTTGATTGACTGTTTTGGTTCTTTTCAGGGTGTTGTTCTGTACACAGAACATCTGCTGAATGATAGATGGTTGATAACAGCTATGAAAGAGGCAGGACTAGTTGTTGTGTGTTGGGGTGATGACAATAATAACCCTGGTATATTTGCTGACATGAAGAGACTTGGTGTGGATGGCATTGTGTATGACAAGTAAGTCATAGTTCAATAAAAATACAAAGAAGCCCAACTTTCACCCTGCAGGAGACCTCCAGTATGGAGTGAAACGTTGGGAGATTGGAAAGAAACTGTGTAAAACTGTAGATTTCAGCACTTGCCCCCTTTATCAAATCTCTCTCTCTCTCTTCTTGTACAACCTCGATCCCATTTATCAAATCTCCCAGCATGTAACATATCCATGTCAACGGTTGTCACATGCAAAGTAAGCGTTTAATCTCTTCAAGATACATTAGGCTTGAATGTTCAAAATCCTTGCAGAATTTATAAGTATACATTCAAATGCTATTTAACAGTTCTTGACTGCAATTTTGTAAGGACAACACTTCAGACCACTTACTTATCATGTATGTCATATTGTTTCCCATAACATAACATTATAATAATTTGGTGATACTGTAACACATCTTACATCAAACCACTCCTATGTTACAGAATTGTTCACACAGTGACATAATATCTTACATTAACTCGATCACTCTTATAGGGTTTCAGAGTTTGAACAGCCAAGGAAGAACATCTTTCTCAAGAAAACAGAAGGAAAATAGATGTCCACATGTAGTGGCTAGTAAAAAGTGTTGCCATGGCAAGATGAAAGAAGTGGATGTTAAAATAAATATTGCCGAAATCCAGTAAAGATGATGGAAGACCATGATACAACAATGGCAGATGAACCATTCATGAATGGCAACCTAATACAGACATAAACTATTATCACTGCATGCTGATATAGGACGTAGATGTAATTACACTCACAGTAGGGTGGTGTCTCTGTTAGTATTTATCAAGTGTTGGTACATTCATCCTATTTTGTGTTTACAGGTTGATTACAGGGTGATTTTATCAACATAACCAAGGCATAGCCATCACAATAGAGACCTTCCACCATGTTATCACCCACTCATATGTAATTGACAATAGTGGTTTCAGTTTGTGTCTATCTTAGTTTGCCGATAGTTTAAGTCGTCATAAACATCTTCTTCTTTTTTCATTCTGATCTATTTTTTATATCGTAATGAGGCTTTCAATTTGAAATTGACCCTAGGGTCACTGACAGAATATCCTGTTTTAGGGAATTTGGAGTATTTTTCAGAAATTGTAGTATATTTTATTGGAAGGTTATACATTATTAAGGGTCATGAAAACTTTAAAAATCAAAAATTGTATTTTTTCTGAAATTTGTTATTATTTTTAAACAAAAATTACACTATTCTTCATATCTGATCTGATACGGTGAAATTGGAAAATTCTAATAAAGCATCTTTCAAAATATTGTTTTGTTTCTGTAATGCTTGTATACATCGTCATTTTTCATCCCTTGTAGTCTTCACTTCCAAAATTGGTCCACCAGGGACTATACCTGGAAGGTTCTGACGAGAGTGGTGGTGGGCGTTTAGATGGACCTTGTGGGGTGCTGGTTTCGTATGTGGATTTTTGAATGACTCACAATTAAGATTGAATGTCAAAAGTATTTTGTGGTAAGCTGTTCCATAATGTCGTGACTTCCGGAAAAAAGGAATGGATGAAGGGGGTTGATGTGTAGTGGTACAAGGGTCAGTCGGGTGTAATATCGGAAACCACTATTTTTTTATTTGGCCTTATGTTTTCTACATTAATCAGACTATGAAAACTATTGAGAACGCATTCAGATTTGAAAGAAAATATGAAGATAGTATGGGATTTTTCATTTATATTTCTATGAATTTTTCATATATTTATCCTAAATTATCTAGAATCCACTCAAAAGGTCATGTTTTCTATCATAAACCTTCTAAATTAGTATGATTTGCCCCGGCCATTTTATTACTGCCAACAAAATAAAGTTGACATTTTTCAACTCTTACGTAATAAGTCGTTTTGAGACTGCAAACAGTTGCAATGTTGCGTTTTCTGACCTTTGTGAAGAAATGGAATTTTATGATGAATACTGCCATCTACAGTTGACCTCATATTTACCCTTGTCTGTCTTAGGCTGGAGTAACATTCACTTCTGAGCAATTAATGATATTATATAGTTCAAGCAACAAATATTCCATTATTTGAAATGATTTTTAGGTAAAATAAAAAAACATGGTTGTTTCCAATAAGATGACTTCAGAAAATAGGGTAGGTAGGTTGGAATTTTATATTTATACTTCGAAGTTCGATTTAAAAAAAAATTACTTCTACTCTATTGAAATAAGACACTCGTCAGACACAATACTTTGAGAGTTTGATGAGGAGTAAAAGATGTAAATAAAGGATAGGATAATGATAACTTTACATGTTAGTATTACATGCACACTGTATACACCATACTCAACTTTCATACAATACAAATTATAGAAACTTCTTTTGGTTTATTCATTTTTTTTCTTTTTTAATAATGGTAAAAATCATATATAGTTAAATGCTGGTACATATAAAACTACACTCAGTGTTAAATGGCCTATCATAAATATCTCCTTTGTGAGAAAAAGGTTCACAAAGTATGTAGGAAGGCTTTAGTAATATTTTATAAACAAAAAAAACAAACATGTTACTGTGATGAAATAGTCACTAAACATGACAGCAATGGGTGTTTGATAACACAATTATGCCTTTCCATGAATAGCACCCTCTGGTGACACAACCCATTCAATGAACAGCGCCCTCTGGTGACAAAACTGGTCATTGTTGCACGTCAAACACTTGACAACAATCAATAAACCCCCTGGTGGAATAATCGTTTGTATTACAGGTCAAAGGTAATTCCTCAGAAGTTTTGGTATGTTGTCAGTATTTTGCCTTTGAACATGTCATGAATATTTGGTCTGCAATGCCTTTACATAACTCATTTTTCAATTTGCCAATTCGTCATTACCTGTAGATGGACACTTTACATGTTTTTAAACTTTATAGAATTTTTTTTTTATAAAAGCAACACTCACCAGATACTGTGTATATTCAGAGAAAGGTACAACAGAAAACTTGTGACAGAATTCTCCTAACCAGTGGTAAGCTGCTGTTGGAGCTCTATCATATGCAATGTCACAGATTACAGCATATGTGGCTGATTTTTCCAACTAGTCTCTCAAAAGGTGTGAGTGACTCTGGTAATCAAACCTTCGGTTTATTAAGATAGGCACGAATTTAATCTATTGTTCTTCAATGTGGTAGATTAGTATACAAGTGGGTGATAGCAGTTCCTCTGTTGATCACCCTGTCATTAAGACAGTGTAAACATTGGAAGTCCCTAAACACTAACTCTGTCAATAAAACTCTGTGATATCTCCCTACTGAGACTATAATTAAACCAACGTCCATTCAATAACTGATCACTGTTGTATCAACATGTTGCGACAACAGTTTTAGTTTGTGTCAATCTTAGTAAACTGAAGGCTTAATTACTAGAGTAATAACATTACAGAAACTGATTCATGAAACAATGTATAACAATAAACTAGGTGATTTTGGTACGAACAAAATGTGTCACTATCTTCTGTAGGAACAGACCAGAATACACTAGTATAGTCTAGACTCTGTCGGGGAAAAAAAGTCCTGAAAACTCTTTCTTAATTGCGATCACACCACTGGTTTTCAACTCGTAGGATAAAAATGTCAAATTTCTTTGATTAAACTTGTATTTGTTGTTGTAACACATGATTTCATAAAATGGACACAGAAAATATACAATGTCTTACAAAAACACTTGATATTTTTTTTTTACTATAAATACTTTTGGGTATCAGGGTTTCCTAATATAAATACAATGCCTAAAGTGCATGTATGTATAAAAAAATCACTATTCTACAAAAAAACAAAAACATTAACAATAAAATGTAAGTACAATAAATGACAAAAGTAGGATTCTGAAATGTTAAAGCACCATGAAACTTCAAAATTCGCATACTCAAAAAATCCTCTTATGAAATATCATATTCAAAATGGCTCATCTAAAAATATGCCAGGTAAATAGTTTGCTGTTACTGATATGTAAATGCCCTGATAGACATTTCCAATAGGATGCTTTGTATTAAAATGGCTATGAACAATTTCATGATCAAATGACAGAAGTGCTGTGATTGGTTGCTTGCACATCACATGGCCACACTTCTAAAATGTAAGTGAATATTATGATCATCACATCTGAAAAATTTGCATAAACTGCAGTACGTCTAGTGATTGGTTGCTTGCACATCATATGACCTCACTGGTGTCTGTGATTGGACAGTTGCAATTGGATGGATAGTTCATAGTATGTGACAGAACAATTTACAGGAACAATGTTCACTTGCACATCACATGAACTTACTGCTGAATTTCTCTCAAATTACATAAAAACTGCTTTACTATGCATGATTGGAAGTGGAACCATTCAAACAGATGACAAATAGTTTTTTTCCCCTAATGATTATGACATAATATACATATGCAGTATACATGAAGTATCCCTATGTGTACCAAAACTACCTCACAATTTATCAAACCATACATCTCACATACTCTCTCTGACATCTTAGAGTGACACAGTCCCTCTATCACGTGATAGAAGGACTGTGGAGTGACACAGTCTGCAACTGAAGCCCAATAGTTTACTGGAATCAGTGTACAAGATATTAACCCAGATATGGAAACATATAAAAAGTTTTCATTACACAGCATAAAATCAGTGGCACTGGAGAGAATCTTACTATAGTCAGAGAGCTGTATTGGTCAAAACATGATGTCACCAATGTAATGAATGATTTAATTTCAGTGTGAACAGACTATTCCCTACAAAGAGCCCACTTACGTCTCAAATACAAGCTATTTTTGTACACAGTTTATATGTCAACTATTACAGAAACTGCATGACTGCTTCCAAATTGTTCTCCCTACCCCTTCAAAATACAATTTTGATAATAAGATTATTTCAGAAAACCTTCTGGCGTTTGTTATAAAATTGCATCTGAGCATGGCATCTTGATTCTACACTAAAGAACTCGCTTTTAACAGAGATGGGTTGCTATCAAGTTAGGGACTCTCCTTTTGACAGATTGATATCAAGTTAGGGACTCTCATTGTTACTACAGGTATGCTATGACAAGATCTACACAAAAAGCTGTTTTTTAAAAAATGGCTGAATATCCACTACTTTTAAATACTGATGAAATGAGTTCTCTTTAGCCATTACCTTGCAATGTTTTAAACTCAGATACCCTGAGATAGTGTGTTCACAAACTTGTAGTTTTATTGTAGAATTTCAGTCCTAAAAGTCAAAGTTTTGGTCAAATTGCTGCTTGTCTTGTCTTCTCTTTAAAGTCTGTATCGCCCCCAACCCCCATCCCCACCCCCATGAAGTGGTGGCATATACCCAGTAGTTACTTTACACCTAATATGATGAGGGTGGCACACAGTGGAATCACTTGACTTGGGTGTTACAAATTGTAATAAGTATCTGCTATGTAACACAACAGGCGATTGCATGAATAACTTTTCAAAAAAGTATAAAAGTGAGATCATTATGATGTATAGAGTTATTAAAATCATTTTAGATGCTACCACCCCTATTTTTCATACATTTTGGTTTAATCTGATTGTGTTTTGTGGCAGATTATTCTACTTTGATGATACAATTGGGGAGAAACAAACTTTGTATGGAAGGAACTATTGAACTGTATCTAATTTACCTGCGACATACAAACTCCTACATTCTACACCTAAATATTTTCACTACTTGAAAATTTTGCGATTTTGTGATTTTGCAACTTTCAGCTAGTTCTCAAAGACTAATTTTGACTAATTACCAGACTGGTGTTCATGTACAGGATGGCATTTTAGACACTACTTATATTTGCATTTTTGTTTTCCAGTGAAGTAAGTGAAAATATATCTTCAGTGAAAATTGTCCAGGTGTACTGTACTTGTCCACTTACAAACTTTTGAGGACTGAAACTCTACAAGACTAATAGAAAATTAAATACAACTGTAGTAACAGATTTATGGTGGATTCTCTATCTTCTCTTGCCTATAGCATTCATTTGGAAGTGAGTCCCGGATCTCTCTGATGTTGTCGACTGCAGGACGGAGATCTTCTAGAGCAGTAGTGTACTCAGCTATCCACTCTTCCTGCTGCATTTTGGCTTGTCTGAGGTCATCCACCTTCTGTGGGATACCAGCGTCTTGTAAGGTGTCATTGGTATCTATCAGATCCTGTTCTAACTGGACTAGTCTATCCAAGTCAATTGGATCTAAATTAGCTGGAGATGAAAACAAAGCACATGGTGAAGTTGAACCTGAGAAATATTTTACCTAAATACCATATAATCGCTATTCTACATGTACACCCAGTATCACTTACAATCAGAGATGCCACTTGACAGTGAAATAATATCAATGTCCATATAGTTTAATATCAACATGTTGAACTATAATTTTATTTTGTGTCCATCTTAGTTTGCCTAGTTTGTTTTCAATAGCACTAGTAGTTTAACGTTTATGACAGCCTATTAGCAACACTGCTTTCTATGGTGACAGATCATTTTCTGATATGTGCTCCATGAATATGGAAAAGACTGCCACCTGTACTCCATTCTGCCAGAAATGTTAGTTTTTAGCCTTTTTATTAAATCATGTTTTGGATCTTTTTGTGCAGTGCTGTAAATGTGTGTTTTGCCATGGAAAACATTCTTTAAGAAATAAAAATGATTATCATTAAAACTATGGTGATATCCAAACTTACCCAAATCGTCAAGTAACTTATTGACATCATCCAAAGCTTTCTGTACGGCATCTGAGGCCTCTTGTGCATTTCGTTTAGCTTCATTAGCTTTCATTAATGCCTGTAAGTTGAGAATACACAATAATATGTACGAGTGTTGCAAAGATGCCAACATGTGACTTTTTCTGTAAAAAGTATATACCCAGGTAAGTGAAATAGATAGAGCTCTAAATAAATAGTATTGTAATCCAAGTAAGATCATGCACAGTTTATAGGTTACAACACAATATATCACTAAAACACATCATGAAATCAAATCATAATCTAATCAAATTTTAACTGCCTACATCATATCACACCCCGTGCCAACCGTATCACATCCCACACCAACCAAATCACATCCCATACAAACCATATCACATCTCACACCAACCACATCACATCTCACACCAACCATATCACATCCCATACCAACCATATCACATCCCATACCAACCATATCACATTCCACACAAACCATATCACATCTCACACCAACCATACATCTCACCACATCGCACATCATCCTGAACACACACACCACACACCATATCACATCACACAACATCCCACCACACACCATATCACATTAGACCTCCCTGCATCCACATCATATCACACACCATATCACATCACACAACACCCCACCACACACCATATCACATCAGACCTCCCTGCATCCACATCATATCACACACCACACCACACTACATCACATCACATCACATCACATCACATCACACAACATCACACATCACACCCATCCACACTACATTACACCATACTACACCACATCCCACCACCCTGCATCCACATCATATCACACACCACATCACATCACACAACACACTACATCACACACCACACCCATCCACACTACATCACACCACACTACACTACATCACATCCCACCACCCTGCATCCACACCACATCACACACCCCACCCCACCCCACAACACCACATTGTTGTACAACTCACCTCCTGTGCTAACTGTGCATCATTATCAGCCTGGTTATTCAAATCATTTAATTCATCCTTTGTATCACCAACATCCGACATTAACTGTTTAGCTTCATCACTTAGACCTTGAGCATCATTCAAAGTCTCTTCTGCATCATCTTTCACCTGACCAGCACCCTGCATGAGAAAACAAAATAGATATCTTAATACAATAATAGTATATAATTAATAAAAATATACATACATACATACATACATACATACATACATACATACATACATACATACATACATACATACATCCATACACACACACACACACATACATACATACATACATACATACATACATACATACATACATACATACAAACATACATACATACACACACACACACACACACACACATACATACATACATACATACATACATACATACATACATACATACATACATACATACATCCATACATACATACATACATACATACATACATACATACATACATACATACATACATACATACATACATCCATACACACACACACATACATACATACATACATACATACATACATACATACATACATACATACATACATACATACATACATACATACATCCATACACACACACACACACATACATACATACATACATACATACATACATACATACATACATACATACATACATACAAACATACATACACACACATACATACATACATACATACATACACACACATACATACATACATACATACATACACACACACACACATACACACACACACATACATACATACATACATACATACATACATACATACATACATCCATACACACACATACATACATACATACATACATACATACATACATACATACATACATACATCCATACACACATACATACATACATACATACATACACACACATACATACACACACACACACACACACACACATACATACATACATACATACATACATATATACATACATACATACATACATACATACATACATACATACATATATACATACATTACATACATACATACATACAAAACAAGGGAGTATTAATTGTGATAAGAAGGTATATTTGTTTGTATAATTTAATAAATGAGAGAAACATACATCAGATGCTTCTCCAGCAATAGTTTCAGCATCCTTGGCAATATCTCTGGCATCGAGAGCATCAGATTCAGCACCTTTGATTGCATCATTAGCTTCATTGGCAGTGTCATTAGCTTCTTTAATTATTCTCTCTATTTCTGGTATATTTAGAAGAGCTTCTTCTGCTGCACCCTTACTCTTTTCCACCAATTCATTAAAACCTACAGATTAGAATGGTTTCACCAATTCATTAAAACTTACAGATTAGATGGGTTACCAGGTATCTGTATCACTTCTCAAGACAAATAAATAAGATTTGTTAAATGTCATAACCCACTAGATTAATAATCTAGATGTAATTTCACTAGCATTTAACCGGTAAAATCTACCCAAGATCCTACAAGTGTAGTTTCTGAAGGTAAATGTACGGTGGCCACCTCAGGTGGCCCCCAAAAAACTATCTTTCAGATCAGAGAGACCTCCCTACTGAGACGACAATAACACCAACATCCACTCAATATCTCATTAATATTGTATCAACATACGTTACAACAACAGCTTTAGTCCTAGGTAAACTGATGCCAAGATTACCAGAGTAAATATTATCAGTGTCAAATGTCCATGGTTTCTACATACCTGTGCTGCACACAAATATCACTGCAATGAGTAATTGAAAACCTGCATATACTATAATCCACTATTCTACAGTATGTAGTAAGATATTGTTAAATCTAGACTAACCTTTCAGTGTTTCCAGCATCTCAGTAGCTTCTCTGACTGTCTTATCACCTTGACTGATAGCAGCCTCTGCTATGGCTTCAGCAGCATTCACTCTAGCCATTAGGAAATCAGCCTCCTACAATACATACACACAAGACAGTTATATGTAGGTGTGTTCCATTGTACAGTGCTATGATCACTGCACTCATTGCGGAGAGACACTTTAAATGTGTAGCACTGTACCATTTCAAAAACAACAACACCATATGGATGCCATACACAGCTGTGACAATTCATGCAACTACTTTACTTGAGTGTTATGAGCTGTATTATATTCATAGTAATCATGTTTTGCTAAGCAATGTGCTATTCTGTATCTGTATCTGTATAGTTACGGTGTAGGTCCTGGGTAAGGAATAACACACTGGGAGAGAGTATTTAGTCAGAATGGTTTTTGACAGTGACTGCCATTTTAAAGGCGTCACAAGATTTAGCGCACACAGTACTATTGTCCAGATGGTTCCAGTCTACTAGTGTTTTTGCAAAGAATGACTGTTTGTATTGAGCAGTTTTACAATTGTCAATTTCAAAGCACTTTGAGTTGTTAGTAACTCTTTGTTCAACAATGTTAGATGAGATACAGTCTGCAAATTTCCTAGCTTTTATAGATCTTTTGGGTCTTACGGGTTTAAGATAGTCCGCTGGTTGAATTGCTGGTACTAGGCCCTCAACCACCCTGTATAGAAAAATTAGCCTGTTTGCTGTGCGTCTATCCTGGAGTGATGTAAGTTCGAGGCTTTCAACCATTTTGGTGACACACCCTTCATCCCTACTCCTGTAGTTCCCTGTGATGAAACGTGCTGCTCTGCGCTGTACCTGTTCGAGTCAGTCAATGTTTTTATGTAAATAAGGGTCCCAAACCACTGAACCATATTCTAGCATGGATCTTACTAGTGAGATGTAAGCTGTTTTCTTACATGACTGCGTACAATGACGAAGGTTTCTTCTCAGAAACCCCTATTGTACTAAATAATGTCTGACAGCACTGCAATTTATTCTAACTCACCTGTTGGGCTGCTTTGCCATCCTGTAGCAGTTCTTGTGCTTCAGCTGAGTTCTGAGCCACTTCTTCTAATAAACCCCTGTTGTCTTCTATTAACTGCTCAGCATCTGCTTTGATTCTATTAGCCTTGAAAGAATAACATAATCATACATCAAGTTAATTGTAAATACTGACTGTAACTATGCTATCCTATATCTGAATAGTCTGACCCATACACAGATAGATATGTTACTTTCTCTTTGCAAATAAGTGTATTTGTCAAATGTATATAAAATGAGTATTTGTAGAATCCATCCATACAGTACAGAGACAGACAGACAGACAGACAGACAGACAGACAGACAGACACACACACACACACACACACACACACACACACACACACACACACACACACACACACACACACACAAACTTATTCTTGTAGCCTCTTCAAGACTATGTCAAGTAGGACTTTCACAAATGCAATGTTCTGTATTTATTTGTTTGTAGATATCACATCACATACCTCATCAACAATATCACTAGCATTGCCAAGTATAGGTGCTACATTAATAGTAGGTAATGGAGTGTTTGCATCAGTCAGAATAGAGGTAGCTTCATCTAATAACTCAGCTGCTCTTTCCTGTGCTTCTTGGGCAACCATCATAGCTTCCTTAGCTAAGTCCTCAGCATCATTGTATCTAGTAAGAACATAATAAACCCTTTATCAGTATGACAATTCTAGCATACAGTGATGGCAAAATTACAATGGGTAATACTGAAGTAAAGCACTTTCTCTATGTGCTACACTCATTTATAGCATTCATATCAAGTGTAAAAGTATACTGTTTCAATTGGTTTATTTACAAGTCTAGCATGTGGCAAGTTAGCAAATGAAACAGTGTACTTTAACACTTAATATGGATGCTATAAACGACTGTGGTACATACATGTAGTGCTTTACTTTGGTGTTATGGGTTGTAGTACCATTAACTTTTATTAACATGGTACTAATTACAGCCAAACTTCAAGATACACATAATAATTTGTCATTGATAATCACAGCTTCCTTATTTAGCATGCATCATGCATGGACGTTGACATCTTGTTATTTATCAACAATTTACGCTTTGTTAGCATTGTCGTGTTCAAATTCCATGTGTCATTTTTATAATTGCATAAAAAATTATGTATTTCCGTCAAAACGCATGCTTTTTACATAACGTGACCTCTGTATTCTTCAGCATACTTTTACATGGAAAGGACATAATGCACTCACATAACTATTAACAACTTTGCATTTGCATGGTTGATTTTTTGATAATACTTAATTCAGGGACTGTATTATGAATTATTGAATTCCTATACTTGTATGGGATGATGGTGTCTATGACAAAATTTAAATCACACACAAGCAGAATTTGCATAATTATTATCACATGGCCACATTGCATTTTACTTCAGGATTGGCAGTCAAAATGGAATAAGAGAAGATCGACTAATTCGCATATGTGCATACAGTATGTATATATAATACGTATATGTGGCATGTACCGTGACAGTCATGGTGCAAACCCAAGAAATCTTTTATGATGCACATACACTGTAGGTGGTAATATTCACTTTCAGGTATTAACAGGGATTGTAACTTGTCATGTTTAAGTTTGTTTTCTGAGTAGAATACAAATACTTACTTGTCTTGTAACATTTGTATTTTATCACTGATGTCATCTTGTTTATCCAGGGCAGCTTGAGCAAGTTTCAACGCTTCATTTGATGTATTCAGTGCTTCATTAGCCACGCCCTCAATCTCCATGGCCTCTGCCTCTTGTCTGTAGATGACACAGATACATGATATACTACTACTATGGAAAACCAACTATCGACAAACTAAGATAGACACAAACTAAAACTATTGTTGGTTGTATGTGATAGACTCCACATGTAGGTGATAGCAGTGCCTTGGTTATGTGGGCATTATCACCCTGTCATTGAAAACGCATGGGAAGAACCCCAAGTATGATGTGTATGTCTGCAATATAGGTCCACTTGGTAAGACATGGATACACAATACAATGACACATACATAAATTTGTCGTAAGGATTTGGCAATTGACATACTTTGCAGCAGTCTCTTTGGCTCTCTTTGCCAACTTGTGCATTTCTTCAGCCTGGTCACCAAGATCTGATGCAGCTTCCTTGGCTTTATCTAGTGCATCTTGTCCTCTGTTTTTCAGATATCTCTCAGCGTCATCCAAGGTGTCTTGTGCTCTCTTTATGGCATCTTCTGCGTCATCAATATCTGTAATATACAACATTTACTTTACATAGTTATTTCAGCAAATGTATTGCTTGGACACTCAGTACTAATACTGACTCATCTAATTTTGTTTCTAATCAAAGATCTTTCATCAAAGACACAGGCACATCAACACAACACATTTGATGACCAAATATTGCCACAAGAACTGTACTTAGTTTCTTTGTCCAAGTTGAAGGATCACTTTGATCTGAGGCCTGGGTAGCCAGTTTTACTCATTTATTGTAGGATGCATGTAGAGGCAAGTTCGATCATCATTTCTTTTGGACTGGTTTACAACCGTTCTTACTTGCACTTAGGTTTAGAGATTTTTGTGTTTGTTCATTTGCATTCTGTCACTGGCATACATTTTAGCATTTTATATCATTCTCAATGACCTTTGACCTCCATGTATTGACTTGACACCGACATACCTTCTTTGGCTTTATCAGTAGAATCTTGTGCATCGTCAACATTGTCACCAATTCTACCTAGCTGGTCTTGTAGTCCTCCAATACTGTCTTTGATGTCCTGGACATGTTCCAGTAAAGCTGTATCATTACCAGCAGCCATCATGGCGTCTTCTAGTAACTTATTTATGGTGTCGTTGACCTCTTTCATCCTCTTCTCAAAGTCTTCATCATTAATGGCTTCTGGGTTGGTACCGATGTTATCAATCAAATCCTTCAAGTCTTTCAGTTTCTTCCTGTGTTCATCTACTGCATCCTGTACCAAGTCATAACATGCTGGACAAGCTGTGTACGAATGAAAAGACGGCATGATTTAGTGGCCATATGGTTGAGAATAAGAGATTTTACCTCTAATTGCAGATATGGCAAGATATGCAAATATGCCTAGCAACAGCAGTTGACAACAATAGTGTTGCTAAGCCTTTGACATTTTCAGCTTGACCACCCTTAAGTGGTTGCCATGGATGCAATTTGGATCTCATGAGATCTGTTGCGAGAAGAAAACAGCTTATTGGGTATTTATTTTGGATTTTGGATTGATAAAACAACTCTATTTTATTATTCTATTTGAAAAAACAATGTGAATCACAATATACAAAATTTATAGTTGTAACTCAATAAAATGCAAAATGTTACAGAAAGTATACAAAGTTTGTTATTGTACGTACAACAACAAAACATTTTACAAACTTTTTGACTTTATAATTTATTGATTAATATTTATCTATTGATCCGATACCACAATGACATCCAGACTACCGCAATTCCAAAACTTTGGGAAATTTCCATTGAGATTTACATTTTCTTAGAATACATCAAAGTATTAAACAACACAGAACAACAAATATCTTGCAAATTATTTGATGAGAAAATACTTACGTATACATCCTAAAGCCAAGTTGTATTTATTTTCCTCACACATATCACATTTCATTCCATGGACGCCATCTTTACACACACAGTCACCATCTTCATTACACTGCAGACTTAGAGAACCCTGAGGATCACAATTACATGCTGCAACACAGACAAAATCAAATATAAGTATTGAAAACTTTAAACAACTGCCATAAAAATTAAATTCATTAGTGGAGAATCAGTGATGCTTTGTTACTCTCTTGAAGTATTCTTCATCTAGTTTAGCCATAGAAACACTCCCAATCAATTTTCAGAGTATTTCATGCAATAGTTTTTGAATGTAAGGTTATATATTTTTTTTTTACTGAAAATGAAATTTTGTAGACATAAATTGCATATAATTATTGCTGAGCCCATCACTTTGCATTGGAACAATCCACTGACTAGACCCCAATAGTAATAACTCTCAACCCTCATTGTCATTGTATGGTTTTTGACTTTAAATTGTTTACACACCCCCCCCCCCCCATCTCTACCTCCATAAAAACACTAAAAAGCTGTCTTCATGTATCCCTGATAGATAAAACTTTCAACAAACCACACAAACATAAAATCAATGATATGTCTTACCTGTACAGCCATCGTCAGAGAATCCATAATAGTTAGCTAGACATTCATCACACTTCTCCCCTGTGACACCAGGTTGACAGATACACTGTCCAGTAGTGATATCACACTCTCCATTCAAAGATCCCATAAAGTTACAGTTGCATTCCCTACAACCCCTACCACTGGCAATGTCCCAATAGCCTGGTTCACACTCACTACAATTACGTCCGATAACATTGGGTAGGCATTCACACATTCCACTGTCTGAGTTACATTCGGGACCGTATGAACCAACCAGTAGACAATCACAAGCTGTGGAAGTGACAATTATCAGAAATCAAATATAAATCAAAAGAAGCATACTTATAATTTCATGTTAGTTTTAATCCACATGCAGTTATTTCATGGTATTTGACCTTCATAATTGTTGCAGTAATTTCCTTGTTTTTGGCCTATTTACATAGTAACTTGCATTCACAAGCAAATTTGAAGTTCCCCTGGCATTTTTTGTACACATAAAAAGGCCATAAAACTGTTCTTATCAAACCATGGTGTGTAATACAAGTCTCTGTAATTCCAATGTGCTGTGCCGAGTGTTATTAATCCAATTTATTTCTTTACTTTCTAATAATTTTTTTTTTTTTGTAATAAGTTTCACTTGTAAATGCTTGCCTGTTATTGGTTGTAAGCCAGATACACTGAAAACATGTCAAATTTTGTTTCCCATATTAAAAAAGAAAGTTTGAGTTTTACTTCATACAATAATATTCTGTGATAACTGAATAACAGAAATGGCTTGAATTTCAACATAATTTTTTTTCAGGAAGCAATAGATAACATGATGTAAGTGATGTCATAGAGTCCATCACTTACCCTGACATTGTCCTTTAGGGTCAGCCACTGCATCACCAAAGAAACCAGGTAAACATTCATCACAGGAGAATCCACCTGTATTATAGATACACTTCAAACATTCTCCCGTAGTTCTGGTGTACAAAAACACAAAAATATACAAAATATGAAAGTTAAAATCTTCTCCAACTCTGTTATTTATTTATTTATTTATTTTTGAGATTTTGATGTATGCAGTACAGTAGCACAGTCCAATACATAGATCATCGACAGTGTGCCCTCTAAGCCAATTTGACGCACCACTGATGCACACAATTTCTAATGACACAACAAAATTTGGTCTCCCCTATCTCTTACTATGTGGTGACTCTCACAAGAAATGCCAGTTTTTATCATTTTGACTCACAACAACAAAATTTGGCTATCATTAGAGGGCACACTGATCACTGGTACAATAAACAATACACTATATGAAATTACCTTCCCTCATCTTGTATCTTGTAAAGGTCACTGGTGTTGTGACATATCAAAGAACTGAGCTATCACAACTTTACATCCCTATTTCTACATTATTTGGAATAGCCCATAGGTTTGTTTCTATGGGTCGGTTCATTTTTCCATTAAAATCAGGGGTGGGTTACTTTCAGGAAGCATTGGTGATTCAGAATTCAATGTGTAAGTATCTTACCCATTACAGTTACCAACAGCATTAGAATCAATGTTACCATTACACAGACATTGTCTACAAGGGGAAGGTGATCCATATTCACCATGGGGATCACCATAGTAACCATCAGCACAGTTTTCACATCGTGTTCCTGTCACAAAGTAGATAAGAGTTAATGTTGTTAGTTATATCGGTTGTACAGACATAAACTACTGGAAGTCACTCCAAACATCAACATTTATTAATTAGCCTTTTTCAATCTCTCCTTTGCATTAAGATTTTTCAAACCCTCATTTGGTCACTTACATGTATTCAACAATAAAATGATAATTAATATGAAATCTACAAGAACAATATTATTACAAGACTGGTGTATTCTTCTTTGGGTTATAAACTTGACTTGATGGAAAAATAACTGTTGTAGTCCTGCCAGTAGTTGTAACTATCACAAAATATGAACACCAGAGGGCACTGTAACTATAGCCAGCCTATATTGCTATATTTACAGCAAGCTGCATGACAGTAGAAATGATCTCTAGAAAAGACAAGAGTTCTATAGCCTAATTACTGTACATTTAATAAAGGAAACACTTTAGTAACAGCACAATATACCAACACTAGAGGGCGCTGATCACAATCCTGGTCAATTCTTACCTGTGTATCCATTGTCACAATCAGTACAGACTACATCACCACCAAACACTTGTACACAAGCTGTTTGATTGGGACAGGGACATGGCTTACAATCATCAATTTCACCATTTCTAGCATTGCCATAGTAACCATTCTTACATCTCTCGCAGTTATCACCTTCGGTGTTGTGTTCACACAGACAAGCACCTGTTGAAATTTTAAAAAAAAATGAGATACATAAATCATTAACCTATCCCCTACTTGAAAACCCTAATTTGAAATTTACAGAAAAGCACTTGAAAAGCACAAAATACCACAAAACAAAATGTTCAGAAGTGGCCCATGCCCATTTCATATCTAATGTTTGTACAATATTACTACTGTTCTACTCACCTGTCAATACATCACATGCTGCTGAATGTCCATTACAATCACATGGTATACAACGACTGTACTGTCCAAGAGTTGGAGTCTCACGACGGAACCCTGGTGCACATGATTCACAATGTTGTCCAGCATAACCTTCAGGACATTGACATAACTCTACCCAGTTGACTTCATCTGCAGCACCTACAGACCTAGATGCTGTCGCCAAGCTCACATCATCTAGAAAACCAACACCTATGGAAGGATAGAAAGATGTTATTCAATTCAATTCATCAACAAAATACATCACTACAGCAACACTAGATCATATTGGCATATTTACAACACCAACACTAGAGGACACTATTCATCATGGAACAGTTCAATACATCAACACTAAGGGGCGCTATTCATGGAACAGGCTTCAACAGCTCATAATCAAAGTTATCACCCCTTTATACCAAGCCTAATTAATACACTTTACTGTTCTAAAGCTAAACAAATGCATCTGTGTATTAAATCAGCTTTGTTTTACAGAAATTTAATCAATTGGCAGTTTCTTGTCATTTTAAAAACAAGGCAAGTATATGATATCACTTTTATAGCTCTCTCCTGTTTTTCTTAATCTAGCAAAGAAGCACTGATGAGAAAATACTAAAATCTTGGAAGTAATATGAGCTGGGACTACTAAGAGCAAGAACTGGCCAGTCTTAGAGGAATTTCACTATGTCCTTTACAATCAGGGCAGTTCAGGATACATTTGTGATTACAAGGAATGCAAACTATATCCTACCAATCAAGACGATAAATCTTTTTTAAGAATGTGAACAGTGGTTACTGTAATAACTGGATGAGACTCATAGATTTATAATACTACATGTATGTTCTTACCTTGGTCTTGGTAAGAACCTCTGATCTTGATAGCTGTTATTTCTGTTAACATTCTCTGGAATTCATATGCTGTCAGTGATGGTGACCATCCATAGGAAGAGTCCTGATGAAGTCTGTAAATCAAATCAAATCACTTACTTAAACTTACAATCTCTCAATAACAAAACTTCAACAAACTTTTAATAGCTGGGGGAGCTGACACTGGAAACCGACTCTTCAAGATGTCACCCCCCCCCCCCTCCCATTATTCAACACACACAACTTACCTGAATGAATATTGTTGTATTGGTGTGGCTGGGGTTGGGTTGCCATTGGCTGTTAATGGAGCTGAGATTCTGTAGCCTGATCCTTCTATAATGATGTCCTGAGATGACAATCTGATTTCATCATCGCTACCCACTCTAAATGTAAATGATAGGTCTCTGCCATAGCTGTATCTCTGATCACCCAATATCTCCTCTGTTGAAGTATAAAGTCTGGTGTTAGTTTGTCATATTGCAATAATGTTATTATGTATCCATATATAGCATGCTAGTATTGTCTTGACATACTTGTTTTTTTCTTGTCTGTACATGCATGCACACACATGAGCATATGCTTATACCCTCACTTGTCTATATGTGACATGTGTGCTATGTGTGTGTGTGTGTGTGTGTGTGTGTGTGTGTGTGTGTGTGTGTGTGTGTGTGTGTGTGTGTCTGTCTGTCTGTAGATGCAGGCACACGTGTGCTCTGTGTGCACGTCTCTGTATATGTATGCATACATGGGTGTGTAAGTTTATGCCTTTGTCTATATGTGTACACATGTGCGTGTGTGTGCGTGTGTGCGTGTGTGTGTGTGTGTGTGTGTGTGTGTGTGTGTGTGTGTGCATGTCTGTCTGTATATGAAGGCACATGTGTGCTCTGTGTGCATGTCTCTGTGTATGCATACATATGTGTGCTGTGTCTTCATCTGTGTCTGTGAACATGTTTGTATATCTGATTTTGTCTGTTTGTGTCCATGTGTCTGTCTGTTTGTGTGTATATACACAAGTAATGATGCATAATAATTATGATATAGATACATACCATTTCCAAAATGAATTCAGATACACAAAATAATGTGAGCACAGTTTTTTGCAAACTTTGTCATTTCAGATAATAACATGTACAAACAGAACCCCATGACGTGTGTATATACCAATGTGGGTATGGTACTTAGAGTATTTGAAATCATGCTTGTGGCGTTTGTTTGCTGCACTTTCATTGGGATTGCTATTTAAAATACAGCCAGACTACACAGTGACTCCCTGTGCAAATACCCCAAATCTGCCACATTGACAGTCACATATCATGAGGATCTATTATACATCATGTCACATTTAGTATAAATGAAATCTACTTAGATTTTGAAACCATTCTGACGACCAAAAACCACATTGACTTCCACCTACCAGGGGCTATGAAGTATGTTGGATAGATATCTGGTGCTTGTAGTCCTATGGCTGCAGTGAATATTGTCCAACCAAGTTCAGTTTCTTCTCCTCGACTGCCCTCACCTACCCATCCAGCACGATCTGAAGTTAGTGACAGAGAAACATATCAAATCTGAGCTACATGGTTTGTATTTTTATCTCAATCAATGACATATGTCTTAATTAAGGGTTGGATTTAAATCTAGGTGTGAAAAAGGAAGTTATAGAAAAAGTTGGTCTAGAATGAATGAATGAATGATCCGAAGTAATCCTCATGATGAAAGATAACAAGAATGCAATGACCCGAGATTGAAAAAATAACACTTTAAATCACATTTTGGGAGACCTTATCCATGGAGTCTTAAAAAGCTAAATAGCATATTTTGATACAGCCTGACTTTTCCTAAAACTGTATCCGACAACACTTTATTTCACACAAATGGTAATCCTAATTAAGCAGGGCTTTCCAGAAATAAACATCATGCAGTAACAGTTTTCGAAAGGGGTTTATCAAACGTTTTATATTACAGATAGCTTACACATGCATCAAACTTTCCCTCTGAACTTACAATGTAGTGCACAGGAAACTAAGTAAAATATGATAATATTTAATCTTCTCAGCTATCAGGGGCTATCAAATATATGTAAGAATATTTGTGGGATTGCCATCATTCAAATTAATTCAATACATACACAACTGGTGGTGTTGCCATAGAATTATTTCACTTATAGATTTGGTACCACGAAAAGTGGCAAATTTGAAACTGAAAATGAGCACATTGTATGTTGTTACTTACCTCCACTGAAGTCGTACTCTATGTAGTCCTCACTATAGCCAGTTGAGGCTGTACAGACTGAAGCATGGCCAAAACAGAAACATGCACTACATCCAAACTCATTGTCTTCTTGTAAGTTAAAGTATCCTGGTTTACATCTACAATAGGCATAGGGTTGACAACAGATATATATATATATATCAGCTTGATAGATCAAATACATTACAAAGTTACAGCACAAGTTTAAGTTAGTAACGACGATTTTAAGCTCTGAACTTCGAGCTTTAGATCTGCCCTGTCTGACAAGCATCATCACCAGAACATCAAATTTTGTAAGTGTATGTAAATAATGATAAAAAAAAATTGAAATAAATTTTACCAAATTTAAAAAAAAATTATGAAAAAACAATCAATATATATAATGATAAAAAACTATGCTGCATGCATGCCAGTGTGGGTACTATGGGTATTTACACTATGCTTGTATTGTTATTGGTTGTACTTTCAGTGTAAACACCACAAGTACCCATTCAGGCAAACAACCCACTTGAAATTGTAAGTATTTACATCTAGTGAGTTTTATATTTTTGTGATTGTTAGAAAATGAATAAAAAATAAAAATATCCAGTAGGTTTGCTGGAATGGAAATTTGAAAATTTTGTTTTTGTATTTGATGTTGTACAGACTGAAGCGTGGTATTACTCCATGTTTTTTTTTCGGAAAACTGTTTTATAATAACTACCAAGTGTATTTCCACTATTAATATCACGACGAATAGCTCACCTGTCACAGTTAAGTCCTTCTACATTCCTCTTACAATCACAGATACCAGTGTCTGGTTGACATGTTGGGTCGTTATTGAAACTACCAGCAATGGTACAGGCACAGGGTCTGGAAGAAAAACAAAAGAAGTATAAACACTCAGTTGAAATCAAAACTGTGGTTGTAGTTGAGTTCGTTTGCAGGTAAATTTTTATGCAGATTATATAGCTTCTCATTAAATAACATTTTTTGGAACACAATTCTGAGCTCAAAGTAATTCCCATTTGATCTCTTGTAATACAATCTTGCAGTTGTTACTATTTGGATAGTTTTCAATTGACCAATGAAATGGGACAATTTTGAGCACACCCTGTGATTCTCTGTCCACCCCCTCCCTTGTAGGGGAAGCAAAACAATAAACAGTACATCCACATCCTTCTTAGTCAATGATAAAAATCTTGTATGAGATAGGTGGTTTATACCTATTCCTATCTGAAGCCAACCCTACAGTGTATATCTTTCACTAGGTTAAAAAGTAGGGATTTATTGCATGTCATATTTATACTCTAAGACAGAACTTGAAGGTGGTATGAAGAAAACTTTCAGAGGAACTATGACTCAAAATACATGAAATTGACATTTCTATATAAAGTAATTTTGCACTGTACAAGCACAAAAGTGAGTTATGTCAGATTTTAACTTTATGAAATATAACTTTCCTGCAACCATACCACAGAGCAAAAGTGAGTTACTGGTACATCAGATTTTACTTGATGGGGTATTGGTAAAACTTACCTGCATCCAGTGACAGAGAAGTCATAGAAGTCTGCCTTACAGCGATCACATTTCTCACCAGTGACTCCTGGTTTACAGATACATATACCAGCGTTATCACACTGTGTTGTCTGTGAACCTGTCAACATAATCACACAACAATTATAAATCATGACATGTTTGCATATCAAAATTATCCTGTTACAAATAACAAGTCCCTTACTAGTAAGATAAACTGTATAAAATGGGGGGAGGGGGAGATGAAGAACTGTACTTTGATCAAAATAAAATTATCACACTTTTTTCAATATCTTTCCTACACAATATACAATGAAATGTCAGCTAAGAAAGTTCTCATTCTTGCTAATATGTAAATTCACTTGCAACAATCTCTTCAAACAAGAATTTGTTGTTTGTTTGTTTGTTTGAGAGTGTCATTTTTGATGGAGAGTGTTGGGAGGGAAGTATTTGAGATTCGTATGTACCTGTAGCCAAAAACTACCTGAATTCTGAACCTGTTTCACACCTCAATGGGCTTTTTCATGTAACTTGATATACACAAATTCAAGAGAGATCAGTATGTACAACATTCTGTTATGATTACAAGGCATTTAAAACCCTTGTTTAAATTCTAGTTCATTGTTACAATGTAAGGGTGGGCCTCATAGTCATACCTTTCTCTAACAGAAACCAGTAGACGATTTTTGATATGTAAAACATTCTCTATCTTTGCAAAGCATTACAAAGCTAGTTCAAGTTCAAGTTCTGATTCCTTTTATACAATGTAAGGGTACCCCTCTTACCTGTCATGTTACAAGTACCCTTTTACCTGTCATGTTACAACAACATGGCTGACAGACAGCAGGTGATTTCTGATATGTAAAACATTCCCTATCACTGCACGGCATTGAGATTCAAGTTCTAGTTCCTTTTTCACAATGAAAAGATGACCCTCTTACCTGTCATATTACAGTAACATGGCTGACAGAATGCAGTGGGTGATGTTCTATAGAAATCATCTTTACACCGTTCACAGTTTGGTCCGTCAGTATTCAGTCGACAATCTACACAATGGCCACCATGGCCTGTCCTGTCATATAGTTCTTGGTCAAATGAACATCTATCTGAGAGATCATTACAATTGCAGGCTGTGTGGAAAACAGACATACACAAATCATGTTAATGTTGGGATAGAAAAAATACAGAAAAATAAATAGTATGAGAATTTACGAATCAATATTTACAACTTCTCATATACTGATAATGCAAGGCAATTTACAAAGAAAGAATTGTCATCAAAAATCATCCAAAATTAGGAAGAAAAAGCAACTGTAATACCAAGTAGATTTGTTCTGTTTCCCTGAGGTAGTCCATGGCAAATCTTGGCCAACAGAATAAGAATCACGATACTGTTCATGCTGTCCTTAATACTTCCTATGTTCCGGACCTTCAACTTTTGAGATATATATCAAAATTTGTTGTTTTTGCAAAAAGAAACTATGAGGAACTCTGTTTTAACTACTGGTTCTCAGCTATAGAATATTTTCTAAGGTAAACTTCCAAAAGAAACATTCACTTTTTGCCTAAACTTGGAAAAAGACCCAAAATATTCTGGCAATAGCTAGGAAAGGCAGTCATGAAAATGTTAAATTTCCCCTCCAGTCTAGCCAGACATGACGAACCATCTAGGCACCAACCATTCTATCATAGGGGTGGATAGAGTGGGGTGACAAATGGACAAATCCAATAATGAGAGAAAAAGATCAGCCATGTGGTTTGCTACATGTCTGATAAAGAAATCATTTTAATATGATACATAATTTAGACAACATAAGTTATGATTGATGATTGATTAGAAGTAAGCACCTCGATGACTATGCCATAATCTCTATGCAGAAATGGAATGTTCAAATCCACAGGTATAAACATACACAAGTTACAGTAGCACACCGCCTACATAGCAGTGGATATGAGATACCCATGGCATAGACTTCCTGGGGCTGGACACTTCATTATAATGTCTCACTTGTGACACAAAGAAAGAAAGGTCAGAAATATCTCAGCATTGAAAGAAATGCAAACAACAATGAGTTTTTTCAAAACTTTCACACAAAAATCATCAAAGCACCTTTCCTGAGATACACGTACATAAACATATCAAAGACCTGATCACATGGAATTAATAAAGCAGTCAGTTTTACAGTCAAATTTAGATTTGAAAATAAAAGCCAAATAACATTAATTATTCATACATAGAAATATAACAAAATATGTACACGGCATTAATTTGAACATGTTTCAAACTTTTGGTTATATTTTGAAAATAGGTTGATATGATAAGGCGCTATAATTCAAGTCAGGAAATGCATGAAACCTATATAAATATAAACCCTCACAGGAAGTAGTTGAAGGGATAATGACTCATACTGTTTGGATTTACACTTTGTAAGTTGAAATAAAGTCTGTATAATCCTCTCAGTCTACAAGCAGTTGGTTTTCTCTCTAAATCTTTCAACACTGCATATAAGAAGACTATCATTGGCATTGCTGGTATAACTCTTTGTGATGATATACAATCTCCAATTTTCAATTCATGTCTACATTCCCGTAAAACTGACCAAGACTACAAGAATTAATACCACTTTGTGGTTTCTGTGGGTTTTCACTCAATCAGCAGACTAGAGGTACGTGGGCATTACGTCTAGTAGGATTTGATAGAGCAACCAGGAAGTGATTACAGCCAGTGTGAATACTATGTACAGCTTTCCTGTCTGGAACCACAATATCAAACCTCATAACTATGTGTACAATGGACACACCCAACCAAATCAAAGGTAAAAGAATTTCCTTTTTCTTTTTGATTACCAGTAATTATTTGTCTTGCTTATTGATCCAAACAAAATATGGTATTACAGGTGACACAACATCTGTATCTCTCAGAAACCAATACAAAACTGTGCCTGTTAATGTTACTAGGTCACTATATATTCTTTAACCCAGCCAGAAACTATGTCCATTTCATGATAAACCAGGTCTGCAGACATGAGATACTCAAGCATAGATGCACTTTTCAAGATGGTGAACAGATTTATACTATTTAACATATATTTTTTTAATAACCTAGCCTGGAATTGTGTCAATTTCATGACACACCAGGTTTAATGACAGGCATAGCAATCTCAAATACCAACCTATCAGTGTACAACTATTAACATACATCATGTGTTTGTTCGCGATATCATTCTGTAAATACTACTTATCTAATACATATCAGGAGTGTACAACAGATTACAACAACTACATGTACCTTATCTAATCACAGATAGACATAGCATTACATGTATACTGATTATGTATGTACAATGTAACCTTAGCATGAAATGGTTCTGCAATCGTATTTCCTGTGGTTCTCTCCCAAGCTTGACTGCTAGACTATACTTCCTTATTTTGAAATAGTCCAATGCCAGGTGTTAAATTAGACTTACTGACTGAATTGTAATCTTGGTTAAAACACATTATAGTATTATAGCAATGAGAATAAGTCTACAGAACAATCTTTCTGCTGATGCAATGAAAAATGATACTCTGGTATCACATGGTATGCATGAGACAATCTGATTGGTTGTAATGTTGATGTACAAAGCCACTGTGATACATAATATGTCTGTATGTGAATGAAACCAGGGCCTGGACTGCGCTGTGGTTTACGACGATAACAATGAGAATTGACAATATATAGCCTAGAGTCAAACAACAGGTATGCCATGTCTCAAAGTCAATACAAACGATGCAGACAGGCTTTGGTACCTGGAAATGCCTGAGTATCAGTCCAAACCCTAAGTTGTTCATTTAGGAGAAGGGTTTTAACTAAAATGACAATAACTGAACTGCTCTATCCCCATATACTGATGATAGCAGATTTCTCATTCATGTTCTTCCCTCAGAATTTAAAAGTTCATTTGGTAAAGTTGAACAAGTCTCATTGAATGAAATGCTACCCACCTTGGCATTCATGTGCATCAGTTGCTGTAGCAACCATCCATGGTGCATCGTTGAAGAATGGCAGGCATTCATTACAGTCAGGTCCAGCAGTGTTATGTTCACATCGACACACTGTTTGATATTCACCATTTTCCCCTGTACTCCTAACACATTCACTGGCATGACCATTACATTTACACCTAAAATCAACAGAGAGGCATTTAATATACAGCGATTGGTTAGCTGTAATAAATCAATACTTATTTGCTAGCCTGGAATCCATGCGAATAGTGGTTTTCAATTTATTTCACCATTATGGCGGAAATCAAAATTCAAAATCCACATTCATCTGAATTCTAGGCTAGTAATTTGATGGGATGCTGGCAACTATTGATCGTGATAAATTATTTTGGAAATATTAAAGGCTATCATCAAATCATGTGACTGATGAAAATCTACACTTTTACTTTCCATTCATGAATTTCCAGTATAAATATCTTTGATGTTATATTACTTACAATTGTTATGAATTTCATAACCATTATTAAATTGTTTTATGAATCATAAAAGAAAATGTTTCCAGTATAGAACAAGCTTTCCAAAAGTTGGGTTGGTAGATAAGTTAAAGGAAGGAATTTTTTATTCAATTTTGTTATCATATTCTATAGCATATCTGATGTATGGTATTACAATGATGACAACTGGTATTATTTCCATAAAAACAAAAGAATAAACAAAAGTATCAGTTGAGGGCATACTGCACATTGTACACATTTGGATGTTGACCAATAAAGGGGGGGGGGGGGGGGGGGGAAGACAATATTGTATTTGACAGTGTCCATTAAATTAAACAAACCAGGATAATGCAAATGAATCTAATCTTATTCCTATTAATTCCTAATCTAATCAATCAGATTATTGAAGGATAGTGGTCTTCTGGCACATAGGTAAAAGAAAACACTGAGGACAAGTTCATTAGATGTGGAATATGGTTAATTTAGTAAATCAACTCTTCTTCTTGATCAAATTTTAATAACATTGTAATTTAACCTTAACGCTACATTTGTAAGTCGCTAGCTTGAATACGAACAAGCTATAGTCTTGCCAAAATTGACACAGCGTTGTTCATATTCCATCTTATCCTTGCTTTATATGACCTGAGTTATCAAGGAAATGAAAGCTATCTTGCCAAAACTGGCACAGCGTTGTTCATATCCCATCTTATTTGACACTGGTTACCAAGGAAATGAAAGCTATCTTGCCAAAACTGGCACAACTGAACTGTTGTTCATATTCCATCTTATCCTTGGTCTATTTGACCTGGCTTATCAAGGAAATGAAATCTCTCATGACATGATGATAATCATTGAGAGATTGCTTATCTGTCTGTGTCAGCAGTAGTAAAGAACCAAATATAGAACAGTGACATAATCATAACATTTACAATATTGCTATCAAATATATGTTATGATTAGGTACAAGGACTTTAATAGGGTAGTGCCAATATGGTATCCATGAGTTTAGTTAGAGACCACATTGACATCCACACTAGTAAGGACTAGGGCGTGGTCAGACTCACATTCACATACAGTGTTCAGCACTTGCCTATCAATTTCCAAGTAAAAGCTGACATATACCGGGGTATGATCAATTATCATAGAAAAGAAATTTCAACAGATTTAAAATTTGAACAAAATACATATATGGTAACTGTATGATAGTAACTATACATGTACACACTGTCGCATTGTGAATTAAACTAAATTCCAATATTGACTTTCCATCAACAAAAGTGAATGTGAAAATTGATTTTCTACCAACACCAAAGTCTGTAAACTAAACTAAATTTGATAACTCACCTTCCACCAACAGCAAAGTCCTGTAAACTAAACTAAACTAAATTTGGAAACTGACCTTCCACCAATAGCAAAGTCCTGTACACTAAACTAAACTAAATTTGAAAATTGACCTTCCAACAACAGCAAAGTCTGTAAACGAAACTAAATTCATAAACTGACCTTCCACCAACAGCAAAGTCTGAGATAGCATAGTAGTAAGATCTGAGGACATTGGCATCACGGAATACTTCATCCCCAAATGTGTTCAAACGGTTCAAAGTGACCAAAATATCTGTAGCAGTTACCCAATCCTGTAAAAAAAAAAAACAGACACACATAGGGCATGATGTAATAAGTTTTCCATTTTATCTACAGTTACATGATGTATGTCTGAACTGGTATCTATATTGAGAAGGTATAATGAAATAGTATTTGTAATGCCCTGGTATTTGTATATTGTCAGAGCAATTCTATACATACAATTGCATTTATGCCTCTAATGTAAATACTGGCCCTTCCATCAACATCAAAGTTTGAGATAGTACAGTACTACTACTAGTAGGACACATGTTGATGTTAGTGATGAATTATGAAACCTCACAGTTTGCTAATGTTATTTTTATAGATGCCACACAGTATGCATCTATTGCAAATCTTGCTGTATGCATATAGTGCCCATATATAATGAATGGGAGCAGTTAAAGTCAAACCAGCATATAAATATTTCTTCTGTGGTACATCTTGACAGTGGGTCTTCGATGGTGCCTGAAAATAGGCTGTGGTTTACTACATGAGGAAAGTGTGATATGGTAATTTCAACTATATGGACACCACATACTACATTATGTAATGTTCACATTTGTATGTGTATTGACATTAAACAAGGGCTTCTGAACAAAGGACATATTTGTATATATCAAGGTAACTTTATTTGTATTGTACATATTTGTAGTCTGAGCATATATTAATACAATAGGATGAAGCCAGTTTTTTATTTATATATACATGTAAATAGACCAGGCCATATTTTCTTCTAACATTTCGTCCTATGTTATCTTCCCAATCAGTCTGTTTGCAAACTTTGCTTGGGTAAAAATAACATGAACATACTGGCCTCTGTGTCTAAGTGATAGCAGGTCATATCCTTGAAAATCATGCATGTTCATAATGTCAACTTAGCTTGCATAAAATAAAATGAACATATAAGCCCCTGTGTCTTGTACAAATTATTATCAGATACCATGTGATTAGATGGTTTGAGGTGTACAATGTAACCATGATTACCATATTCAACATCTTGAAGGAAATCATAATCTAATTTAAGGTTAAATATACAACCATTACAGTGAAATCCCAGGCGTTGGAGAATGGCAAAAGCAAAACTCCCAACACAACGGGATTCTAAGCAAATATGAGTCCATTATATGAGTGTATATGAAAAAGTTTAAAGTGGAAATGTAAAGTAGCTCAGAGACTTGCATATCTGGCTTGACAGTGTGTACAGCTAGCATATCACATCAGATAGCCACATTTCTGTGCTATACATGTATGCAGAATAACCCTTACCTGTAAAATTGGACTGTTGTCAAAATCATAAGCACTTGGTCTTGATTCTAGTGTACTGAAGGCTACGTTTCCACCAGTCAGGGGAGAAATATCACTGAATTCATCGGTACACAGAGCCACGGTTTCATCGTTTATGGTGACGACACCTCTGTTAGGAACACCGTACACATGTACACAATGACCACTGTAATATTGCCATGGAATCCATTCACCATCTTGGTGAGTTCTCTTGTAAATAGCAAAACTTTCTGGTCTACTTGTATGGAATTTTAACCTCACATATGTCACTTCAAAAGATTTACCTGCAATAAAAAAAACAAGATGGCCAGTCAGACTTACTGTAGTCTAGTACCTATACGGTATCGTTACGATTTATACCTCCACTCACATTTTGGTTTCCTTAGAGACCGTGTTGGCATCTAGCATCCAGACTAGATTTATGCTATGCATATCAGACATTATATCTAATACAGTATTATGCCAACATTATTTGTATTTTAGTGGGTTTTAACATTCTTTTGGTGGTGAAATGTTTATTACCCATAAAAACATATTTTATGTTTAAAGTCAAATGAATGGTGACAGCTGATGTGATGTAATTTGACTTCTATGCTTGTAGGAATTTGCAGAGACAGGAAGCTGGTCCAACAGATATCAAGGTATGGACTGACACCTATTATCTAGATCACTTTAAAGGTCTAAGTTGGATAAGTATTAGTCTAGTTCCTATACAATATTGTTACCATTTATAACTCCACTAGTGGTTTGGTATAGAAACCATGTTGGCATCCAGCCTAGATAAGGATTAAATTTGGGGAAGTTTGGCAGACCCATAGAAAATTTAGTCATAAACAAAAGAACGGTCTTATCTAATCCTTAGATTCTACTGATAAGATAAAACTACTGCAATAACCTAAGACTGAAATATGGGCCTTTTTGTCTGGATGCCAAAGTGATATCCAATCATCTATAACCCCGACTGAAAGAAAGATCTTAAGATTCAATGAAGGATGACACTGCTAGACGTATGGATTTTTAAATAATATCTGAGAATCATTCCATGTCTCCTTCTCCTTTCATTCCAAAAACCAACCATAACCCTCCTTCCCTAAGATTAAATACGATAACTCAAAATGTAATCTGGGAAATGATGAGTGCTTTTAGTCACTTCATTACACTTTCAGTATAGGCAGCTGTCTTTGTAACATACACATACATTTAGTAACTGACATAGCTTTGAGGCCAAAAATGCACTGCAATACAAACAGGGATATTTTAACATGTTTGTACCCACAGCAGCTCTGTGGGGGCTTGACCCCTCACTTATGTTACTATAAACTTGTTTGACATGGAAAAAAAGTCCAGTAGAAACAGTGCAACTTGAAGTATGTCTCCTGTTGAAACCAATTTTCCTACTGGGGCGTTATCACTCGATTTCAGGCCTATCTATCACAGCCTATTGACCTCGAAATTATTCATGTCAAATTCCATAGTGTTGTATTTCTTACTTGTGACCTGATTTCTAAAATAGTTAGAAGATACTGTATCTACATGTACTGTGTTATAATTTATTTAAATTAGTATATTCCATACACTAAGTAGTTGGGAATTTTTTGAAATGTGCAAGTTTTGAAATAATGATTTATTATCATATCATATCATATGTTCATTTCATGTTATGTAGACATGGCACTTGTTTACATTTATATTGCCATGGTTACGGTGAAGGCAGACCATGTTCTTATATAACTTATAATATGAAAGCTAGAGCAACTTGTCGAAATTAGTACAGTACAGTACAGGATATGATTTACCCAGGACTCTGCTCTATTTGATAAAACCAGTGTTTAAAATTTTGCCAACAATTCTAATTTTGGGCATTTCATATGAATCATCATGTTTTAACTTTCTACATTTTACAACAATGAGGGCAGAAATGAAAATATCAGTAGATTACTGTTACAGTCGTTCCATGGATTTCTTTTAAAACATACAAATGTATCTGTCTTCCATCCTATGAGTTCTTGGAAACAAGTACATGTACCCATCATTTAGTAATATGTACTATACATGTACATAAATTACATGTATGCCTATGTGTGCTTTAATACATGTCACATGTCACATGTATTGTGTTTTTCTTTATTTTCTGAAATTCACTCAGATCATTTTCTCTAGTAAAGGCAGATTATATGATATATCAAATTTTGATATGGGGAGGGGAGGGGAGGGGGGGGGGGAAGCGGAGTAACTCAAGGTCTGGTCAATATTTTAATAGACTGTTTTATGATACCTTCATGGTCACAAACCCTAGCCATGCATAGCCATAGTGTTGATAAATGATTCAATTACACATGTACATATTTGAGTGTCCTCCAATACCATGCACTGACTGCACCACCATAAATTTGTAATAATATGAAATTATACAGAACATTACATTTGTAAAAACATGGGTGGGTGGGTGGGAGGAGGGGAAACAAACTTACAATACTGTGGCATGATATTTAGCATGACCAGAATTTGTATTATATTGTACAGGTATTTGCATGTTTCCAGTTAAATGCTGCTAAGCTATGCAGAAACAGTGACTGGAACTGAAAATTTAATTGTTCAAAAATATCAGAAAATCGACCATTTTTGAATACTAGTACTTACTACATGTACGAGAATATATTTTGGCCTACATGTATGTGTACAACAGAAATGTGATACAATGCAAATAATATATAATGTATGCTTGAAGGTTTTCTCATTAATGGTTTAAAAATAGACCAAAGCATATTTGAGAATCCACGTTGACAACAAAAAGGAGTAAAACTGTCACTTAGTCTTTGTACAAAATTGATAATAAAGTAAAAAAACAAAACAATTTTTGTCAAATCAGTTTACCAGACATGACAACACTTGACCTGTAGGTAACCTAACAGAGTTGTTTGCACTCTAATGACCCTGTTTCCGATTCTAAGCACCTGTTGACCTGTGTACTACGCGTGTAAACAATCCCAACCATTTAAAAGGTGTTGGACAACTACACGTAGATGCAAACATGTAGACTATTGATACACCAAAGATACATAACTCTACATCTACATGTTAAGTCTCGCTCTCCATCTATACACGTCAGTCACCTAGTCTGTACAATACAACATTCATGCCATAATATCACATTCGTGCCACACAATCAGCTACCACTCATATGGTTTAGAAGCCTGATAACAACTTAACAACACACTGATTCACAACATACTATCTTTAAGACTATAACTTAGTCACCATATGGCTACAATACAGTGTGTATTTGGCATACGTAAAAGTGTACATGTACAATGTATACTGTGTACTTTTGTAGTCTAACGTGAAGTTATGTCATAGAATGACATTGAGTATGATGCATACGTAAAAGTATACTGTGTACTTTGTATGTTAAACGTGAAGATATGTCATTTACAGGTTTCTAGCACGTACAGACTAAGATGATATTGTTACTAGTCCACACCTGTGTATGCATTGTGGTGGGATAGTTAGACATTTGTTTTCTCTCTACTCTATTCAATCAGAGAAGTCTAGCCTGCAATATCACTCTAAATGCGCTATACAATGTACCATGATGCAGGCGTGCCAGCATGGCATTAGTACGAAGTCGTTACAATTTACACCTCCATTCACATGGTTTAGAGACCACATTGGCATCTAGACTAGTAGTCTAGTTCCTACACAATATTGTTACGATTTGCACTTGTTACGATTTACACCTCCACGCATTGTCTAGTTCCTATACGGTATCGTTGCAATTTATACCTGGTTTAGTTAGACTAACTTAGAGAACAACACATTGGCATCCAGACTACCAGACTAGCATGCAACACTGACATACTCAGTGGTAAAGACAAAGTCAGTCACCTTATTTGTGTCTGTATTGGTACAGGTCTAGTATTGGGGTTATCTGTGACTTCAAAAGATATTCAAAGCCATGAATAGCCTCTAGACTGGTACAGGTCAGACTAGGTCAAAGTTCACCAGTGGACAATTGTGATGTCAATCCATTTTGCCTCTATTGGTCAAAGATGATGCCTTCAACAACATATATTGTATATACTATTGTATTTACGGTGTTTTTATATTTTCATTACTTTTTTTTTAGTATTGAAAAGAGCCAATCTTACAATTGTCAAGACAGCTGCAGGAATTGATGGCACAACCAGCAGTGCTAAATGGGCCACATTGATGCTTTTGATTTCGTCACAGGAGAACTAAAACATCACTACCAGTATATAACTGTGGACAAAGCTCAAAAGTAGACTGATACGATATTATAATGTCACCCACTTGTTGGGAAAATACATGACTTTTAAAAAGTCTACAGAAAGGAAACCTGTAAAATGATGCAGTTTCAACATAGATCCTCTACCGAGTGTCGTCGAGGGTCTATGGTTTGAAGAACTTTTCTTAGTTGAAATGCATTAAATTTTACACTCTCATTTTATCTACAAAATCTGAAGGTTTGTGTGACCCTTCATTTCTAGTATAATTTGCACAAATCTGTTCATACACATTGTCTGGAGGCCAACATGGACTCTAATGAGTGGAGTGAGTGGAGGTGTAAATCGTAACGATACCGCATAGGAACTAGACTACGTGAGTGGAGGTGTAAATCGTAACGATACTGTATAGGAACTAGACTATGTGAGTGGAGGTGTAAATCGTAATGATACTGTATAGGAACTAGACTGTGAGTGGAGGTGTAAATCGTAATGATACTGTATAGGAACTAGACTGTGAGTGGAGGTGTAAATCGTAACAATACTGTATAGGAACTAGACTGTGAGTGGAGGTGTAAATCGTAATGATACCGTATAGGAACTAGACTGTGAGTAGAGGTGTAAACCGTAACGATACTGTATAGGCACTAGACTACATATACATGTACTAGCAAGGACTGTATTGTATTATTATTCAGGTCAAGCGTTGGCAATAAAGTGCCAGTATATGATCACCTTTTCTGTCGAGTTACTTTGCAAATTAACATGTCCAGGAAGAAAATAAATACACAGTAAGATAACCTTGTACATTAACCTATGAAAAGAACATCTCATACATTTCCTGCATTTGTATGGAGTATAAAAGAAGTTGACAATTGCCTTATAGGGATACATTTAAATATGAATACATGTAGTAACAATATCGATTTATCATGTTGGTGGCAGTTGAGATGATGAAGTGTGGACTTCTATACCATTTGATCTATTAGCAACTTGTCATGACGAAACTGTTTCATCATAGATATTGTAACACTGATATATTTTTTATTGAGGTTTAACAACGGGTTGGGTCAGTGTAGAAGTTTAGGTAGTCTAGATGCTGTCCGAGGCTTTGTATCTCAAGCTCTCTTTTGAGAAAGGACTTGAAGCCATAGATAGCATCAAGAGTAAAGTTCACAGTTCCAGCTAAAGTTACACAACTTCTAACTATAATACATTCATTACTGTTCTTCTTATAATAAACCATTATATTTTCAACAGGGTCCCACTTAAAATAATACACATTTTTTTTGCAGTGGTGCTGTGATTATATCTAGGGCCACCAGGGGGTAAAACCTACCAGCAATTAAAAGCCAATTGAATCCATTGAAGGTTCCCGACTAAAATCAGGACATGAACTTAGGGCAAACACACATGTATAAAAACTGAAAAGTTAACCCCAATCCTGTTACCATAGTTCCAAAACTATAGTAAAATATTTCGTTTACATTACTTTTCCATTACTGGGTGATTTTTATGCTGCATTTGAAATCAAACCTTTACCTTCAACAGTATAAATGTTGTATCTAGGTCAGTTTTTATGATGGGAACTGATGAATGATATACAAGAGCTGTTTGAACAGTTTATTATAGTGGCTGACAAAGGTAATGACAGGCCCGACTTGCTTGTGTCATGAATTTCAGCATTCAATGTCTTTCTTCTCTTTCTTGGTTTGCAATACACAGTGGATGTGTTGTTAATGAGACTGTGCTGGCTTGGGTCACTGTGACTGAAAGTTGTCCAAAAAGTTTACATCAACCAAAGTATTTTTTAACTTATTCAAACTCGGTATGTTACCATGGAAACTTATACACATTACAGTATTGGTTGACTGGTTTGCATTACATAATAATGTTTTTACTGAAAATTACTGAGTTTAAGGAATAAAAATCTACAAATTTCCAAAAAGTCACTATCAAAATAAAATGCTTTTGATCACCTTCTTTTTTTAATTGTGTGGTGTTTTGTGACATTATGTGGAAGTGAAATAGAAACATTTACATTTCAACAGGTATACTTCATTATCTAGCCTGTTTACATTGCAATGTATGATTTTGCTTCACTGTTTTAACCACTTGTATTGCTGGCAACACAAATGCTTAATGTTATTTGAGAATTACAGACATTCGTGCCATGCTATCTGCCAGCACTAAAGTTATGAAGCCTGATAGGGCTGAACAATACGTATCTTACAGTCTAGAAAATTATATGCTGAAACTGATTGTTTAGAAAAGTGCACTCAAACTGATTGGTTACAATGGGGAGTGATAACGTATGTCAGCCTAATTGACTATACTCAAATGAAGTCATTATGTAAATGTGTCCTGGTTGAGATGAGCAGAAGACCAAAATAATTTACATATATATAGTGAATATTATGTAAATATCTACAAACAGGCATGCTGACAACTGCCACTGGGGGCAAGGCTATAATTAATAATTTGTCAATACTAGCATTACAAGTGGTTTATATTGTAGTGAGACAGCAAGCAATATCACAGACCACAATGACTGTTTGGTATCTGTTGTCATGTATATCATTTATTTGTACTATTGGAGCTGGTAAATGGGATTTGTACTGTCAGTAATCCCTGAAATAAATTAATAAATAAATAAAATTATCACCTATTCATAATGATATAATATTACTGAATACCACTAAATTTTTAATTGTAACATGTAATGATTTTCATTTGAAGAGCAATCTATACGTCTGTCTATTTTCATTGATTAAAGTTTGTACTAATTTCATGCAAAGTTTGGATACTCTTGACTATTACTATATGTTGTAGACATAACATTTCCACATAACTTGATGATAGGGGTAGCAAAATATGTTCGCAAAAATATCAGAACTGTTACATGTATTTTAAATATGTTTTGATGATGAAGATTGAAAGTTTTAAAGTTTAGCCATGGCCATCATATATGTCAACAGCTAACAAGACACACATGGTGTTATCATATGTCACCGTTGAAATGCAAGTGTGTTAGAGTTCATGCCTGACTGCATACCACTGTCTAGGAGGCATGCTACAAACTAGTTAGTAAGTACTAATCTGCCTTCAGGGCTATGAGTTTGAGACTCAGCCACGTAGAAAATAAGGCCTCCCAAATGTGAGCCGGTAAAGGTCCATCGACTTTTTAAACAGTGGTTGAAAATCATACCAAACATCCCATACAATTAAACCAATTCACCACTGGAAATGTTACCCCTGTCTCCATTACTTCGACAACACACTCATACAGCTTTCTATTTCACTACTCTATTTTCATGTAAATTCCTGGACAAAACATGGCTTATGTAGCCTAGTAAAATGTCAAATTCGATTTGAAGTTGTAATTTGGTGTTGAAATGAAGTAATGTTCGGAGGTATTCCAAATCCAAACGAACAGACCACCCATACAATGATGTAGACTGTTGTGCTGCAAGCAAGGCCCAGCTGAAGCAGTCAATTTATCCTACCCGATCCTGGGTTGTTTACAATCGTGGCAAACTAAGCAATGTCATATCATTCTGAGCTGTCTGCCAGGACAATAAACAGGCAAACTGTATCTGGCAGTCTGTTACTAAGAATGTTTATAAAGACATCTTTATCCTGACAAGTTACAACTTTCACTCTTAATGATATTTAAGACTCAACATCTATGTGTTCTCCCTATCAACTCATACTATACCTACTGATGCTACAGACATATGACAGCATGGGTTGTAGTCGAATAGAGGATTATATACATGTGGTGTAGCTTTCAATGAGTCTGGAAACCATTGTATATCTACAGGGATTCGACTTTCCATAGCCTATCCACATGTATGATCAAGGCAGCTACAAGGGAAAGGGTGTGTGTTGAACATTGGCATGATAATTTAAAGAGCACTAATGTCCAAGAATGTGTAGTTTGTACAGTATGAACCCCCCCACCACCACCACCACCACCACACACACACACTCACGCAAATGTACGCACAAAAATCTTTAACAACCAATAATGTATGCTGAAGATGAAGATGATGATGACAACGACAATGACGGCAGCAATGAAGAAAGAAAGATGTACTCACGCAAACCATACACATGATATTATAACCCTGTTCTTGGTTTCTAAGCTTCCAAGACCTTTGCATCCCCCCCCCCCCCCATCTACCTCTCTCTCATCACACATTTGGGACCTTTACAGTACATGACAAAATCCCTGTTGCCAAGGTTTGGAAACATTTACAACCTCTCCTGTTAACATGCTTTTGAGATATTTTCAGCTTTCAACTGCCACCATCCTTACATGTATTTCCATACTTTGAAAAAAATGCCCTCTGTGTTTACAAAACCATGTGCACTTGAGAAACTGGGCAGTGAAATCATATTCAACAGCCTTCACACACAGCAACCTTGATGTTTTCATTCAACACCTACAATGTACATAGCTACCTCAAATGACCTCCATCAATGTCCCTGACTTTACTAACACCAGTCAGTGTCACATTGTGGATGTCAATACTTACAAATGACTTTATTTGCAGCTTAGGAGGTCACATTCATAGGCATGAAGTCTGCAGTAGTATACCTGTAGTATGCTTCGACCTTCTCCTTGAGTACGATCACCAAACTCATACCCTATACTCATTACATGTAACATTGTACATGGCGTAATCACGCATTTCTTTCCCTGGACAGCATGGATTCATATGGTTTGAAAAGTTGACCTCATTGAATATTTCACTGCCAATAACTTTGTCTGTAACACAAAATCTCGTTGTTCTACCCTATCACTGTCAGATACTTCACAAAAAAAAGAGAAGCCAGGGTTGAATGCATGGCATGGTACAGTATATCTACATGCATGAACCCAACTCATTACATATGCACACTGAAATATTGTTGTATATGTAAAAAGTATTTCATTCTCTGAACTACTGCTGTAGCTATACTTATCATGTCCTCAAACGATCAATGTTAGTTTGGATAGCTTGAGATAGAAAGACCATGACAAGTCTCTGGGCTATAAATACCACACAATTGGTCAGCATGCATTCTGGGACAGACTGTATGTGGTGATGTAAAACACATTGGAAAACATACACTGGGCATTTTACTGACACTTAGCCTGCATATTTGATACGAAATACATGCAGGAACAATTTCCTAAAGGAAGCATGTCATTTAATCCATTTGACTATGCCTCTGCCTGAAGTGAATTGGCAATCAAATGGAGCATGATAGATTCTTAGCACAATACAAGCATACATGTATAATGTAAAACATGCTTCTAGGTTGAGATCATTTTATCTCAACACAAAATTTCTATAAAATTTGTGTCATTCACTCATACCTAAGATTGTGCATCCACTCTAAATTAAATTAAATTTAAAATAAATTGTATACTACATGTATAGGACCAATCCAACTTGACTGCTGCAGTAAGTCCAGAACTGTCCTGTCCAGAAGGTTCCTAATCAAAATATGGCTAACATACAGCAACAAACACTTATTTCATTCCAAAATAATGTTCATGCTATGATTGGGGAACCCTTGGTTGGGGAGTGAGGATGGGTGTCATGTAAAACTTACATTATACCTTCAAATCTTGCACTTTTAATTTTGGTGGGGTATCCTGGTAACTTGAGTCCATTTTACCTACTTACCACCCTTGGCAAAAACAAATGGCCAACCATAACTCTTAGCACCCTTGGTAAAAACACTGCTGACTATATATGCCTTAGTGCTCTTAGCAAAAAAGAAGTAACTCTCCAACATAACTCTTAGCACCCTTAGTAAAAACAATACCAACCATAACTCTTACCTCACTAGAAAATAATGTACTGACAGTGGTACATTTATTTATTAAACCTATTCTGAATACCACTGAGATGAAAAGTATCCTTTCTGAATTCAAACTCCAACAGACTGTGTTAACTGATAGGTCTGCGGTTGGTAACCTGTAACTCTATCACTACCTGAATCCTGACACGATTAATCCTTGGGGTCAAGGGTCACTGCAAAGGTCAGTAAGCATTACAAGTTAAACACCTTGTATATTTAATCTGTTTGATCAAAGCAATCAGCTAGAACAGGTAGCCGCCAGTGTTTGCTTTGATGGCAATACACAAACAATGCTGATCAAACTGATCGGTTCTTTCTGGAAACTTGGTCTCAAGACCACCCTTCTATAGATGGAGTTTAGAATGTGCTATCTTAGTACTGGCAACAATAACAAGAGTTTGAATTCATCAAAAAGACCCGAAGTGGAGTTTTTTCCTAAGTGTGAAAACATTCAGGTAAACGTGTGAGAGTGTAAAGTAAGAATTTTATAATTGAGCAAAACTATCAGTGTTTCTGCTAAGGGTTTGGGAACCCTGTATGGATGGAGGGAAATCAGATGAAACTTGCACAGTATACATTTCCATATTTGTACCACAATATTGATGTAGGATACAATCTCTATGAAAGAAACAGTATTAGGAAAACTTAGGTTACCTAGACTGTTGATTAATAAAAACTTTGGCTTGCTGATTTTCATACTATAGATACTGTTCATATATTTGACAAAATGTTGAAGATTACATATGTGAAATGGTGAAGTTGTACCTAGAGTCAATTCCCACAAAACAAAGGAATGTTTAGATGCCATTCAATGATGCACTGACACTTTGATCTATAGTACATTGTATTCAACACTTGTGTTTTATGACACAGAGTCCTAGAAATTCTTCAAGTACATTGAAACTCCATCATAAGAGCCTTGAGGGTAGTTCCTCAGGAATGTGCAAATTTCTAACCACTACCTTGTATTCTCTCTGAACTTGACTTCGAAATGCTCCATCAATCCCAAACAGAACTGTTGGTCATTTATGCCAAATACCTTGCATGGATCATACCAGATCATTTTCTGAATTTTTCATGACAAAAAATTGAATTCATAAAAACACAGCTTTACAAATCAGAAAACAGTACTACTACTAGGGTAGTGCATAGCCAGTGTTGCCTCTGGGCAAAGGGGATCTGAGGAAAAGAGATATGTGTGCATTTCCTTACTGACAAGTGACTTTTTAATTTAGTTTGATAACCATCTAGAGATTTAACAGACTATAGCTAAAGTAAAGACAATATTTAACAATTCTCTGTTCTTTTCTATTTATATCTCACGGTCTACATGTATATAAAGTATGTGTTTATTTTTCCAAATATTCCATTAGTTGTCTAAAAAGTAAAAATCTTACATTAAAAGCTGACATCACTGCACATGAACTACAGAGAGAAGCTGACACTAGTATTCTTGTACATCATACACCATACCAAATCCCACAAGTCAACATATCATATTTTAGTCTGATAGCCTGGGTCAATGTCAAACAAACTTGTGACATTGGAAACTTCCTGTCTGCAGCTAAGGTAGAGTTCTAACTCCATCTTTTTTTCATTTATAAATGTTATTTGAAGATTGGGTGGGAGATATCGATAGCAATGAGTGGTCTGTCTAGAGGCTAAGAAGTTTTCCCAACATACTATTTTACATAGCCTTGTAACATGTTTGAAGTCTAAAAGTAAATTGCAGAAAGGGGGTATCTGGGAACTGATAGCTAATTTGATAGTATTAGTCATAAAATGAAGTAGTTGGAGTGCTGGAGTGTGATCTTCATTTTTGAATGTTGTCAAGGGTGCTACAAAATAAAATGAGGACTTCAAACCCTAGTTTGATATATGTACTTTCAGGGAGTACCGTATATCTGACAAGGGTCAAAATAAGCTGTAGTCCAGGTCACAGACTACTAGTAACTTGTATCCTGACTACTAAATTAGCAGTAGTCCAGGTCACATTGTATCTAGATTACCAAATTTAGAAGGTGGTAGTCTGTTAGACCAATGGAAATCAACAGAAAATTGTAGCTGAAACAATTAAATTGGCAATAATTTGACTACCAAGTATAAGTGTTTCAATTTGAATTTAGCAGTTCAAGCACATAGACCACATATCTAGACTACAAAATTTCTATGGTGTTAATGTTAGTCTGTCAGACCAATCAGTGGAAATCAGGGGAATATTTTAGCTGAAACAGTTCACTTGGTGAATGCTGTCAACCAACTATGCAAAGTAAACTTCAAACCCTGACTACACCTGTACCTGGTATAGTATGATTAAAGACAGTGGTATTGTCACCGTGTGACAGTCCTCGGGCCATGATTTCCCCCTCTTAATTTTAATACCATTGTATGCATGTATATTGGGTCACTACACATGACAGCAGACACTTGGTGAATGCTACCACGTCACGAAGTTATCTCCAGTTACAGAATAATATCCCTGTCTCATCTTGATTGTCTGTATCAGTGGATGACATCTACATGTGTATATCATAGTTAAAATTCCAATTAATTCAGAAATACTTCAAGACTTCTACAACTGAGTAATCCTTCCACTGGTATCATTTTGACACCCAGCTGTTTTCCTGTCTCTTGACACACACTGAATCGATATCACTTCTTGGTCTAGCCACATCAGCATTCCTTCTATTGACCTCCTTGCACCATCATTAAGTTGTATCTACACAAAACTTGTTTCTAATACTGCGGATAGTGGTAACACTTCTGTCTTAGGGTCAACAGCACACATTTCCATGATCAGTAATCATGGCAAGCCTGCAGAATAGTGGAACCAATATGTCACTATCAGTCTAGCGTGTGTACTTGAATGAACTATGAAATGTATGCTACGCTTGGGAAATCAAGCAAAAATGGAAGATTATAATTACATCAGGTGTTAGGCTTGTACATGTATATGAAGCGAGTTCATAGTAAGTCTTGAAGTTTATGGGAAGCTACCACAGACACTACTGCATCCACTTTTTCGGGAGTTGTGGAATAAAACATTGTGCAAATCTGAGAAGTTGTGTTGACAACAATCAGACGGTACACTACAACCAATCTAATTTCAAGGTTAAACCATGGCACTTATTGATGTAGATTGCACAAAATGTCTTATTTAAAACACAAAAACTTTATACTATCCTTTAATAGGCTCATATCAGTTCTAATAGAAAGCCTAGTAAAAGTTACATTATCTTAGACTTTAAGATATGTTGTGTTGTGCTGCCCTATAGTTGATAGCATGACACAAATATTATACCTTTATACAGACTAACATTACCTGTGGGTAACATTTTACCTTTTTTGATCAAGAAGCTTTGTTAAACTGTCTATATATTTGTTCTACAGCCAGGTGGTGTACAGTTGAGATGAGGGAAGTCATCGGGAATGTAATCTTTAGTATCTCTATTACATGTATTATTGTATAATAATCACTGAATCCGACTTAGTTTCATGAACTTGTGCAAATTCACCAATTATATGCAGACACCTATCACAAGTTTGGTATATACAAATATATATATTTATAGATGAACTTTAACCTCTTTTAATAAGCAGAGAAATAGACATGAAAGACTATTCCGTTTCTTAGAAATATCTTTTTAGTAAAAGGTTGTATGAAGAATGTAAGATCAAATTTTATGGAACCTTTAAAATCACTTACCTCTGTACACAAAGGGATATCTTGAGCGGAGATAAACAAAGTAATGTTTGATATACATGACTTGTGATACTTGTCTGTCAAATCAAGTAGTTCTGAGCAAAATTGTATACCACAGTCACTTTACAGCGATAAAGTAGGTAATGTACATTTTTAGTACCTCTGCTAAAAGTTAGGGTTAATGTCTATGGGATGTAAATTTAAACCAATAGAATGGTTCTGGTTTGTTTCTTTGTTGACACATTTATTATACTGTCAATGCAGACATGCTTAAGGTCAGGGGTCAGAAGGGCAGGGCAGGGGTTAGAAAGAGTTGGACAGGTCAATCTTAAACTTGCACTCGCTGCAACTCCACCAGTTTTTGAAGCTGGTTTGTTCGATATAACGACTTCCTTTCATTATGGTGCAAGTTTCAATTTCAAGATAAATGTCAAGAATAAACCTTGCATGCCTTATCTAATCTGTAAATCTGTGACTCAATCCATGTCTCTCTTGTTCTAGTCTAGATGCTATCCCAAGTATTGAATCTCTTCTCAGGCCTTCAAGACCAGCAACCGCTAGGCTCTAAACACTGTACTGTTGTTGTTTGTTCTCTTACACTGAAGATTGCATGCTATTATATTGCTTAGCTATATTGAATATGCAATATCACATGTGCATTTAATGATTTACATGTAATTCCATACACCGATTTCTTTTTTTTTTACTTGTTGGCAATGAGTTAATTTGCAATATATGTGTTGTCACTCATGATGATAGATTTGCATTCGACCAAAATCTACATGTTCATTTTTGTCATTGAAGGGTACTCAACAGCAGTCTGAAAAGTCCAGTCCTTGGTCTGCTTATGTAACCATAGGTTGACTATATATGCTGAAACAACACCTAGATCTTTCAGGCTAACTGAATAGTAGCTATTTTGAAAAGTAAGGTATGATATGACTGTTATTATCAGGTTCTGTCTGTGCCATTGCTTGTACTAATAGTTCTCCATGGGTTCTCCAACCATTTTCAAAGGTGTTGTCGCACACTAAATGTACTGTGTTTACTCTGAGATGCCAATGTAACCTTTTGTATTCCATAACTACCAGTTACGATAAAACAACTCTAAAGTATCACACTAGAATAAATCATTGTAAAACCAAAATGTCTGAATATACTTCAACAAACTACATAACAAAGAATTCATATATCATGTAACTGCTGACTGATATTAATTTATATTTTTACTTCACTATGAACACACAAGTCAACACTATTGGAGTCTGGACAGTAGCAGTCATCCCTGGGGCTTGGGTCAAAGGTCATACCCCTATTGTACAGTACATGCAGTGAAGGCATTCTAAGCGTTCAGTATCCTCTAATGAACAGCTAATCTCTTAATCTTATCAGGCTTTTTTTTCACTACTAACAAGGTAATTGTGTTGTTCCCTTAGATAGCCCTGACAATGTGACACTGAGGATTTACCATAACAATTGTATTAGCTAGTTATGACATTGTTCATCCTTGGAAATGGGTAAAGATTTTACGATATCGTCAGGTAAAGCATTATGATCAGTATTCAAATTAGGTTATAATCTCAAACCTCCACCTGCAGAGAAAGGCTTATGTCACTGACCTCTTGTCTACATCTATACAAGCTTTCACTGTGATGCCTGGTCATTGTTTTCGTTAGGGGCAGTAAGTAGATAAAATCTACCTGCGTTCTCAAGGTGTAATAATGGGGTCCATACATGTAACTGTAACATCTTTTTTGTTAAAAGCAGTGAGTACGCACAATCCACCCAAGTTCACCAGGTGTATTTATGTGGTTCCATCACTGGAAAACATGTTTTTATTATGGGCAGTAAGTAGATAAAATCTACCATAGTTCACAAGGTGTATTTATGGGTTCCATACATGTAACTGTACGTAACATTTGTCTGTGTTTTTGTTAAGACTGCAATTACGTAAAAATCTAACCTAGTTCCTCAGGCGTATTTAGGTGGTTCCATCACTGGAAAACCTGGTCAGTGTTTTTGTTAAGGGCAGTAAATTTACATGTAACGTGAGTTCCCCGCATAATTTACTGTATTTCCCCACCCAAAGTACTATGTAAAATTGATGAGCCTTATCAACTGAGCGTGAAATAAAACAAACTTTCCCAATACAATCTACCCAAGTTCTCCAGGTATATTTATTACATAATTAATAGGGTATCCATCATTGGAAAGCCTGGCACTCAATGTTTTTGTTTGGGCAGTGGAATTCCAAACATTTGGTATAAAAATTGATATTTATTTTGTTATTTCAGTTCATTTCGTTAAGTTCTAGGACCTACATGTATCTTTGCTTCCTGCTAAATGTTACCTTTTACAGCCAATATTGTGTGTGTACTTAACTTTGAAGCAGTGCTGTCCAGCAACATACATGATATGTATACATACATACATACATACATACATACATACATACATACATACATACATACATACATACATACATACATACGTGTACGTGTGTGTGTGTGTGTGTGTGTGTGTGTGTCTGTGTGTGTGTGTCTGTGTATGTGCATGCATGCAATTGTGTGGGCATCGACATTATGGTTTTGTGTTTATCAACGATTTATGAAGTAGTGTTCCAAGAAAAAATACCATACAATTTCAGCAGCTCTCTCAACCTATGAGAATGAAAAGCTCTCTAAACCAATCAGATTGTGGGAATACTGACAGATGACTTATACCTACTTGTTGCAAATAATCCACAGTAAATAGTCTAGCCTGGTAGTTATTTACCTTTAGGGCAGGCCATCTCTTGAATCAAATGGCAACAGTCAATACCTTATCAGTATTACATGTTAGAATCATATGGTGTTGTAACTTGTACAGAATAGGCTGTCAATGGGGAGTCTTTGTACAGGGGTCATGTTTGTACTTTTTACCAATCAAAGTGATGACAGCCTAGCATTGACCTAAGATAGTAAACTTGTTGGAATGCATACACAAAGGGTGGCAGTTACCACAAAAAATTCCTACGGAAACCACACTATCAACACAAAAGTCAAGGGAAACATGTCCTAAACCAGGCCTGTCCCATAGGAAGCCTGCTAGACTGTGTATTTTACCAGTACTATTAATGATGTCCCATTGAAATTTACCTTTCAGTGGAAAGCAAAATACAACTTCCGTCTTTTCAAGTGGCAGAAAAGGGGGGCTTCTTTGTTTCTCCAAGGACGTCAATAAGAATGGTCAATTCTTGTCACCAACTCGCCTTTCTTTTGTTGCAGCAGCCAACTTGGAGTATAGTTCAACATGTAGAGTGTGACTTGACAGTGTGTAGTGCCACACTTGAATCCATCAGTCATGCTACTAGTCCGACTACAGGTTCTTAACCAGATTGACAACAGAAATGTATTGTGTATACATGTAAATTTCCATGGCTTTCCCTTCTATACCTGACCAGATTGACAACTGAATTGTACTGTGTACACGTCAATTTCCATAGCTTTCTCTTCTATACCTTACCAGATTGACAACTGAAATGTACTGTGTACACGTCAATTTCCATAGCTTTCTCTTCTATACCTTACCAGATTGACAACTGAATTGTACTGTATACATGTCAATGTATGTCAATTTCCATGGCTTTCTCTTCCATACCTTACCAGTTTGACAACTGAATTGTACTGTATACATGTCAATGTATGTCAATTTCCATGGCTTTCTCTTCCATACCTTACCAGATTGACAACAGAAATGTACTGTGTACACGTCAATTTCCATGGCTTTCTCTTCTACACCTTACCAGATTGACAACTGAATTGTACTGTGTACACGTCAATTTCCATGGCTTTCTCTTCTATACATGACCAGATTGACAACTGAAATGTACTGTGTACACGTCAATTTCCATGGCTTTCTCTTCTACACCTTACCAGATTGACAACTGAATTGTACTGTGTACACATCAATTTCCATGGCTTTCTCTTCTATACCTTACCAGATTGACAACTGAATTGTACTGTGTACACATCAATTTCCATAGCTTTCTCTTCTATACTTTACCAGATTGACAACTGAAATGTACTGTGTACATGTCAATGTACGTCAATTTCCATGGCTTTCTCTTCTATACCTTACCAGATTGACAACTGAATTGTACTGTGTACACATCAATTTCCATGGCTTTCTCTTCTATACCTAACCAGATTGACAACTGAATTGTACTGTGTACACATCAATTTCCATGGCTTTCTCTTCTATACATGACCAGTTTGACAACTGAAATGTACTGTGTACACGTCAATTTCCATGGCTTTCTCTTCTATACCTTACCAGTTTGACAACTGAAATGTACTGTGTACATGTCAATTTCCATGGCTTTCTCTTCTATACCTTACCAGTTTGACAACTGAAATGTACTGTGTATGCATCAATTTCCATGGCTTTCTCTTCTATACCTGACCAGTTTGACAACTGAAATGTACTGTATACATGTCAATGTATGTCAGTTTCCATGGCTTTCACTTCTATGTACCTTACCAGATTGACAACTGAAATGTACTGTGTATACATGTCAATGTACGCTTTCTCTTTTATACCTAGTATCAATTGTGTACAGCTAGGAACCCATGTTGTTACTACATATTAAGGCCATACTCTCTTCTCATAACCATTTACTTGTTATGTAGAGTAGACAACAAAATTTTCACAGCCACTTAACTTTTTCCTCAACTTTCTGAAGTGTATTAATAATTTTATTAGTACTTATGTATAATTCTAAAATGTTGATGACACACACACACAGACACTTGCCATCATATGTTTTCTGGGGTATACACTCAGTCACTTTTACAGTGTCCACTTTACATGTAGCTTCCATGTTTTAAGTCATTTTTCAAACTTTCAAGATAGTTTGCAAATAAATACATTCACATTATATGTTAATATCATGAACCTTTATGTAAATCAGTTGTATACATCATGTCAATCCTCAACAACTGGAGAAAAACTAGATGCAATATCATTCAAAAGGGTTCTTGTTGTCTATCTCTTTACTTATATGCTGTTAGAAATCACTTGCATGGGATAAACCAATTTTTGTAAAATGAAAATACAATGTATCATTTAAACCATAGTGTTTTTGTTACTATAACTTATAGTAACAAAATCACTACAAATAAAACCTTCTAAGTTCTAATCTTACATTTCATTTCACTGGTATGGTTGTATATGACTTATTTAAATGTGGGTTTTTTTCACATATGTATTGTTTCACCGGTTTTCTTTCCAGTTAATATTATGAGTGGAGCTTAAGCTGCAAACACCAAAACATATCTGCATAGCAACACAATATTGATACCCACTCTGATAATTTATCTAATACCATGGAATGTAAAAGAAAATACCCTTAGAGTAGCCAGTTTCCTACACACATCTGAATAATGATCAGTTTGGCAAGGACGCAAAGGCCTCTAGAATGCAACACAGTTTTCTTTATGAAAACTTATCACTAGAAACCTAGTCATGTCAAATACTTAAAATAAAATGCAATGTATTGTGCCATTGCACAGACTCAAGTTACATTTTTAGTTTTTATTCATCATGTTTTTTTTTAACCACTAATCATTGCATTTACTTCCCAAGTACCTTTTTTGAGGCCCCCTAATACCCCAGTATGGTACTGGTAACCATCAACACCATGATAACTGATAGTGAAATAATATCCTTGCCAGAAGGTCACTATCAGACTACTATAACATACCACTATATATGTAACACTAACGTCCTCTGCTTAGACCTAGGCTTTATTTCATCGTCATAAATGTCATCAGAGGATGGCATGGTATTTTGCTGGAATGTTCAACAATAAGCAGATTTACTCAATAATATTAACGAAACCTTCCCCTTGACAATTACAACATAAATCATTGATTCATTCAAATCATTAAAAAGTTATTGGATAACTCTGGCAAGTCAACTAATTCCACTGTCTATGCTAGCTATCTCCAAGTCTGAAAACTGTTACAGTAAATCTCACTACCCTTTCTACAGATGGGTTAAGGATCCCAAAAACGCCTTTTTAGACACTTTTTATCTAAACCAGTATGTTAGCCTTTCTACAAGCACTGGCTTCAGTTGACATTTACCGAATTGAATATTCACCAAGTTGGTTACAAAGGATCATGGTGAAAAGTCAATATGCTGGGTGCAGTTCTTGTACTTGTTGTAGACAGGCTAGTCTGGCCTGAAGTCAAAGAAGAAAACTTCATTCAAATTATAAACCATTACATAATGGACAATTATACCATACCATGCATTGCACAAGCCAAGTTATTGTCTTCGAACAGAAAATATGGATTTTATACCCTGGTTGTTCTACATCATCATGACAACCCATGTCTACATTACTGGTTTTGCAGTGATCGAAATATATGTTAAAATGTTCTAAATCGCCATTATTTTTCCTGATTTTTCATACGTTATGCTTGAGGAAGTATAATTATATCATTCAGCAATATTTTTTTTCAATCAGCCAGATTGTAACGGTAATTATAAGGTCACTACTCATGTAGCCACTCTTTGTAACAAGGCCCCTTAGGTCACTCATATTTTCCTTGCAGTATGAAGACAAATATTGGTGAATAATATCTAACATAGCTGTCATAATCATTGCCTATGATTATTCTCTTATTTTTTTCACTGACCCATCAGTCTGAGTGCTCTGAAACTTTTAAAAAAAAAGTCTTGTTGACACATTCCATTCTTTCCTCCATGGTTACTCGGTAGCTAGTCTAGTACTATCTTTAGCATCAAATCTCAAGATATCTCTGATGATTTGATACGACAGATAGATCCAGACTACTTCATAGCATTCAACTAGTATCATCAACTATCTTATGGAGCACATGTAGTCACTCTTCTTGTACATCGGTAATTTCAAACTCACAGCTAAGGGTAGACATATGGTTGACATTCACACAAAGATTATATGGCATCTTTGTTAATGAGTTTCTGGTTGAATAAGATCATTAGTTAATTAACATATATTTGCATATCACTGTATGGCTTCCCAAGAGTGATAAATGCTTAAATTGTTGCTTTATCTGACACATTGTAGAAATGCAACACTGTCAACTAGTAAATCAAAACATCCATCACAATACATTGTTAACAACACTAGGTGACTAATGTTTTATTTTTGTCTACAATTTGAGATATTGTGAGCTTTTCACCTAATTAATTTGGTGGTAAATCTTGTGTCGGTATGGCATAATATAACCAATTTCCATGGCATCTCAAGATTTAAAGGACATAGAATTTGGTTCTGTGATTCCAATTTTTGATCTTACTTTTTTAACTATGTTAAGCCTCATAAAAAAATTGTATGGTTCCGGTTACGCTCAATTTTAGAATAGGTGGGATAGGTAGATTTTTTTTTATTTGATTATATATTTTTTTTCTGTGTGAGCATCTAGTTCAGGTTTTCCATCATTTTCCAAATGGTCTGTATTGTTTATTTCTTCCTATCAGATGTACAGCCATTACAGATTGGAAGAACAGTTTTAGAGTGTCTTTTTAAGTTGATGACAGTTTCTGCATCCACTATTTCTCATGAGACTTCACAATTTTTACAATTTTATTATTTTTGTCTTGAATATGTAAAAAAAAGTTTAGGGTCAGCAGTGAAAACTTAGGTGGAGTCGGGGTCGGGTAACCAGAACCAAACAATTATTTTTTTAGGCCTTAGTACTAGTTCATTGTTTCCTAACGAACATGTATATGTATGATACAGTTGTTCTGTATGTGAGAATTAACATAAATCTAACATCTATATTGGGTTGGGTGTATCAACTCAAGAGCTTTCCCTTGCATAGAAAGTAACAATTAAATATTAGAAAGTATTATCAAACAAACAAAGACAAGGTCCTGAAATACCAATATGAAATGTAAGTAAGGGTTTAAAATCAGCATGTGAGTTGTATTTCCTAATAATTTATACGAAACACAATGGCTCCTTTTGTGATGAGTTGATGATATTCATTATACAACTGCATTCTTATCTCTTATTTTTGAATATACAATCACATTCTCTTTCAACTTTCAAACCGGGTTACACTGTTTATACCATGTTAAATGGTACTATTACTAAGCTGGTAGCCTTCATACATTTACATGTTATAGGAAAAGACAAAGCAACTGCATTCTGAATTTCTTGTGGTAGAATGACAGCTAAATACTACAGATTTATTTTGGTTTGTCCCTGCAGAGATGTGCTACCACACTTTTTGGGATCAATTACAAGGTCACTTCTGGAATTTATGTGACCAGAGTGGAAACCGTCCTTGTCGGTGAAACAAAAGCCTAGGATAGGATGTGCAGGCACCATTCCTGGCACATGCCCAACCCATAGGAAGATGTCTGGTTTGAGCAAAGAAAACCACAGAAAAAAAGTTGCATTGTTTTGTGAGTAACTGCCTATCCAAGCCTTTGTTTGATAGGAACTTGACCAGAGTCAAAATGTACACAGTCATACATATCTGTGTCAATACTGATCTCTCCCCTCCTTTGAAACCCCTTTTGTAAAATAGACAATTCCACCTCATTAATTTACAGTTATGGGGCCAAGTTCAGTCGATAATAAATTTTCCAAGGGTGGGTCCACACCAAATATTTCAAATCAAACATGGTACAAACCCCTAAAATCAACCGGGATCATCATTATCTATGGCAGTCACTGACATTCAACGCCTATTTGGACAGTGTTTTTTAAATACTTTACATGCACTGGTTAAAACAATGACACTGAACAATGTACAAAGAGTTACCCAAATTTTGCATGAATTGTTCTTAAATCGATGATGTCTTTCATGAGTCCCCTGAATGAAAAGAGGCATTACTGAAGTGCACACAGGCTTGATTAATTAAGCAAACACTGTCAGCTCTATAGTGCTTTCAAACTCTTGATAAGGTTTTGTAGGCCTGCCACACCAGGGTAACTCCCAGGGTAAATTTATTGCAGTGCGTATACATTCTATGTGTGTTTTATACCATCCACTTGGACAAGCTTCTCCCATGAGAGCCATTCTAAACTGAAAGACTTGCCAATTTTGACTATCTAGCTCCTGTATGACTGTTTCTGATCTTCTGTCCTATTTTTGGAAGTCTTTGTAAATGATGTAAATGAAGGGGGAGGATTAGCTTTTAGATAAAACTCGGTCAAATATGATGCAAATACCTATCCCAGGCTGGGGAGGGGAGGGGGTCTCACCTATTTACCTTAACACTGTAGGGCTTCTTGACTACATGGCTTCATTGCTCTAAGCCAACATACTAATCCTCTAGTAGTAGTCCCATACTTGCCTTGCAACTATACACTCCACTTAGCAATATTACAATTTATGCAAATGTATGCAAATTAGTTGTTGAATTTGTTTTTATTATATAATGAAAGTGGTCTATTTATAGATTTTCTAATCTTGGGAGAGTACTTTATATGTCTTTCTATAATATGAACACTTTACCAAATAAAGAAACTGAAACTGGGCCCTCTTTTAAATTGATGACGCATTAAAAATAATCCTTGATTGTTTCGTTGTGTTATCCTACACAGTAGTTTCATATATTTTTCCAAGACTTCGTTCCCATATAAATAAATTGACCTTTAAAATATGTAAATTACACAATTTCCAAGTAAGACAAATTAAACCATCAAATCCATGCAAAGTGGCTCACCTGTCCAGTCAGCTTGTCGTTAACATTATCCAAATATGTGATGTAAAAACCAAAGACTGTTTATTTGCAGTCTAAAATGAGAAATCTATCTACAACAAAATTCTATATCTAAGGAAAATCATAGGGTGTCTGTATAAGGCTTGATAACTGGGTAGTTTTCATTAAATACTTCAAAGACTTTAACACCCTGTCCCAAAAACTTTGTCATTTAGCGAAAAACTTACAGAAAGTTGGCTACTGTGCCTTTATTTGTAGTGCACAACTGATAACCTTTTATTAACCATTCAGTAGCAATCAAAAAGTTCCAAAAAAAAATCCACCCTTTCTGAGCCTCATACCAATAAAATTGATCCCTGTCACTTTCTGTAAAGTTCTACCACCAACTTACTGATCAGGTTTTCCAAAAAGAATTTTAACGAGTCCATGATGTGTTTGTAGTGGGTGCAAAAAGAAAGAGTTGTGTAACATGCAAGGGCTACGACAAATATTGCTATTGTGTAGTGCCATGGGGAAGGACACATCATCTGGGCAATTCATCAACTTTCCTACAAACAAATGAAATTGTCTCAAAGCTCTATAGATTACACATATGCAACTATAAGTTACAATGAGCTTGAGGAAAAACTTGACTTGAAATAGTAAAGCATGAAAACTTTTTTCCATGAAAACGTTGACTGACAGGTGACATTGAAGTTGCTCTAATTATGCCAGTGTCAACAAGATCAGTTACTTGCCTGAATGCTCTACTTAGCAAATAACTTAACCCAAAAAGTTTACTCAAAGGCTTATGGAGAAAAACTTTTTTTTTCTCCAAAAATCAACGCAATTACTTTTGTTTCCCAAGTATGACCTGCTTAATTACTGGATTCTGTCTCGTTTCAAAGTAAACTTTGTCGTAATTGACAGGAATGTTTTTTTCTTTCATTTGATCTGCACTTTGTTGATTTGAGCGACTACTTTACGTTTATAAAGCCACTTTCTTGACTGTAAAGTTGTTACGTGTACAAACACCAGCGAAAAGTGGTGAATTGACTTCCACTTATTCATTGTCAGCTTCAGCTGTTAGGTGTAATTTACGAACAGCCTCTCGTTCCCTAATTACGTTGTCAAATTTGACTTTTTCTTAGTCTCCGATGTTTGAACAGTCGGATGCCCTGAATATTTGTAAGTGCTTGAAGGATGTGTTATGGTTGCATTGATAGTTGCAAACCGAATGATTCATTTTGGTGTAACAACCGAGCTCGACAGATATATAAACAGATTTGTAGCTCACAGTTATCCGACAACATTGTCAATGATTGTATGCATCAAGAGGTTATGAGGCCCCCTTTTTAACTTACGAAATTATCTACATGCTTACCGACTGAATTCAACAGAAAAGTGCGACTTACCAAGCGGAAGGGTTAGGTTGACGGAGTCGGGATACTGAATACCGTCCAACATAGTTTCACTCTGCCACCAACTTGAGTTAAAGTCGTTGTGAAAATCCGTCATATAATCTGGTGGATGCCTAAGTTTCGGATCGAAAGCATCACAGAGATGGCAGGACTTAGTAACACCGGTGACTCCAGTCTGCAGGCAGTAATAATCAAGACGGCCTGCGGTCCTGTGCCTTCCACACGTATTCGTCGATTGAATTTTTACATTGTAGGCTGCGTTCACAAATTCGGCAATACAACGCTGCGGTCGTTCCTGTTGGTCGTAGCAAGAGCTGCGACTCATCTGTTGTGCTATACTACATTGGACCAGCAAAGCAATTAGAAAGAGTTTAGCTAAGTAAAGAGTACTTGGAAATGAAAACTTGGCTAAATGAAGTGACCTACTGCCTGCCATAGTCCTCGTAGCCGCCATTCTTCAGACCAGAATCGAGTAAGTGGAACGCTTAGCATTCTGGGTCAAAAGGCTTGGTTGGACTATTCCAAACTTTTTAAAGGGGTGGATGAAATCGAAACTTTCTCAGCGTTATATGTAAACTGCACTGAAACTGTGAATCATCCAATATTAAAGCTAACTCTTAAACATTAACAATTATTTACATACATATTTTTTTTAATCATACACATTGATTCGAGTGCCCGTGGTCGTACCTATATGTAATTAAGTCGAAAAAGAACGAAAACTTGATTTTCAAATTGATCCTTTTACAACCATCTGGACTTTCATGCATAGTTTTCTTAGTTTTAAGCAGTTTGTTAACAAACAGGTACGTCTGTGATTAATTCAATGCTTTCTCATAGTTATTATATAGGCAAGGAAGACGCTACTGCTGCCCTCAACGGTAATGGTAGATGTACAGATTGTAAATCTTTTTACAGATTGTAAATGTCTTTCGTTACAACTTATTAAACCTGTAAAAAGAATATACACATACCTACCTACGTACCCATCCCCCTCCCTCCCTCCACATACATACATACATACATACATACATACATACATACATACATACATACATACATACATACATACATACATACATACATACTTATATATATATTGTGGCATTACAGACGATAAACAAGGTTGGTTGGTTGGTTGTTGGTTAAAATAATATATATTTTTAGATATTTGTTTTATACCTGTACCTTTTTCTGACATGTCTCATATTACCAAGTAAAGAGAGTGGATTGCGCGGTTAACAAAGCAAAAATTATGCAGGTTGAAGTTTTTTAAAGGAAAAAATTAAAATGAAAGTTCTGCTGCCTGACAGTGAATTTTGATTTCTCATAAATAATCACAAGTACGTTCTTGTTCCTTGACAAGTGACAAGACACCATTTGCCACAATTCTTGGCAATGCGAGAATATCAACTGAAAAAGCCTACCTTGTTGGACAATCATAAATGTCAGAGTTAAATATTCCATGCACGTCTGGAGAAATTAAATATCCCATTTCACGATAGCTTTAAATCTACCCACAATTTTCCGACTCAGTTAGTTTGCTGGTATCAAAATGTTATTTAAAAGTATTTATTAAAAGTATTTATTTTTGTACTGCATTTTGTCGATGTCATTAATTTCCCTTTCAAATCATATTGTACAGCATATCGTTTATTTACAAAATTGAATTATATTAATTTTCGCCTTGGTATATCGAATATATATATATGCATATGTACATGTATATAAAAAATTAATATATATTAAAAAATAAAACAAGTTTATACTTTTAACTATGAATTATTTGATAATTTGGTTGGTCCGCATTTTCTTGACACCATTTACTTCCCTGACAAGTGTGTTTCTGTGTACAGTGTGTTTATATTTGCTTAATGTGCAGTCAATCCAATCCACAAGCTTGAGATGCAGGTACATATAACTATTTTTGTCGAAACAATGTTTCTGTTGACTCTTTGATATTTTGTTTTATTGAATCGACACCTACACACGTCCAATAACCGACACCTACACACGTCCAATAGCCTACATCTACACGGCATCCCATCCGATATCCACTCATTTGAACGCCTCTAGCATCATTCTCATCAAAATTGGAAAGTTGGTGGTACGGTGTGTACGCAAACCAGAAACTGAATGCGTCATGATGTTTCACTTTGGGCTAAAGTGTTGGTTTTTGTTCTGCTTTTGTTACCAGTTCATAGTGGTAAGTTTAATATGAGAACACTTCAAAGCACATTGGAAGTGTTATCATTATGTTATTATCATATAATTTTAAATTATTGTATAGAAATGAAAAATCTGTAATATTTTCGAGAACTGCTTTTGTTATCACACCATTTTAAATTTTCATCCCCTATTATAGCGGGGAGAATTTATTTACGCTATATTGCTACTTTTCTTGCTATACTAGAAAGTTTACGGAAACACTTCAGACCATATTGGCAGTGTCATAACTATGCTATACCACATTTAAAGTAGTCTGTAAGAAAAAGAATTATTGGTAACATTTCTGTTAGTAATTTGATTTTTCAGTATTGCCCATAATGTCTTTAGGCTAGAGAACTGGCTATTCGGTTAGTGTCGTTCGCGCTAGAACAGATCTAGGAAAGTTAGTATGCTGTGTCAGATAGCCAAATGTCTGGGCTGTGATATACTTACATTGTAATTATCGAGTCCTGTCAACTAATATTGAAATTACATTCTTATCCTAACAGGTTGAGATTGGGAGCACGCAAATAGGTATGTTCATTGATCCTACTTTCTTTATCCCTGATGACGTCACAACTAGTACTGACAACATATGTGTGTTAAAACTCACCTCGAGATTACTATATCACATATAAATGCATTGCAATTGTGGATTCTTGTCGTTATTTGACAATATGCCTTGAAAAGATACTGTAACGGTTTAGAACCACCAATATAACATTTCAGAAATTGAAAAAGTTGGTAGTATCGTTTGAGATTATCACGAGTACGTATTAGTGATTTTCGTTTGGAAAATGGTGTATAATTCCATATAAACAATATTTGCAATTAAAAAGTTTATCTATTCTTTATTTTTGACCAGACATTATAGTATATTTTAAAGTGACCATATGGATGAGGACTGGGGAATTTGTTTTGGATTTTTAATTTCATTAAACAAATTGAATTTTCTCATGGCTTCCTAGTTGAACAATCAGTGTGAAACAACATTGACCAAGTCTGTGTGTGTAACTCAATAAATTGCAAAAAGCTAAAACACGACGTGTGTAAAAAAAAGTTTGTTATTGTACGTACAATTACAAACATTTTCACATCTTCTGCCATTTATTGAGTTACAAACAGGACTTGACATATGTTTTTTTTATTGATTTTCAACTGGGAAGCCATGACAAAACTGTTTTATAAATTAAAAATCCAAAATAGATACCCCAATCCTCAGCCATATGGCGATTTGTGCCGACAATTCTGCCCGCTAACAAAGGCAATATAGCGAAGATAAAAAAAATTGAAATAACTCGTGATGCAATTGAAAAATTCCATTCGGATATTAAACATGAAGAATATTGACAAATTGACATCCTTGCAGACACGACCAACTGTTTACCACACGAAGGTTCACTCCTCGGATGTTACAAAGATTCGGACACGTTGGGACTTTGCGATGCTTCATTGGAACTGGACCCTAGTATTGGTGGTATGACCATTGACTCGTGTGTCAAGCATTGCGCGTCAATGGGTTTCTCCTTTGCTGGTTTGTACAATGGTTACCAGTGTTGGTGTTCAAAGAGCTTCGACGATACGGCCACTAAGCTGAATAACGGATGTGATACCCCGTGTAGTGGCAATGCCAACCAACAGTGTGGTGGTGATGATGCCGTGTCGGTCTACAAAATTGGTATGTTGAATTTATAAATCTAAATAGTTGTACATTTTCATCTTTGAATCGATATGTGTGTTGAAGAATAGCCAAACCTGTAAATGAAATAGTTCAGTGGTTTTGTAGTTGAATTACCTCTCTAGTATTCGTTGGTGACACTTTGTACACTGGCTTGCTGTCCATATGTAAACAGTCGTGAATCGGGTACTGACCATATTTACGGATCATTTGTTTTGGCTTTTACTATATAGCACTTTCTCACTTTGTGCTCAAAGCGCTTTATAATTATTTACCCGAGACTGGTACCAGTCCCTCTTTTAGAAATGTTTTGATTCATTTTTAGTTTTGTGAAGGAAATGTCCTCTATTTTTAATTCTTCCCAATTAGTAGTCTCCCAAGGGCTTAGTGTTCACCCGACTGTTTGCAATCATTCAGGTCACTATTTCACACATAAAAACACATCTGTGTTTAAATTTTTTAAAATAGCGCGGAGACTTGAGCAAGTCAACATTTACCCTTATATGGGGTTATTTCGTACTTTGTTATCGAGGGGAGATTTGGTCTCTCTGAAGAACCCCACCCCCACCCACCCCCCACACGTATTCTATAGGAATAAACAGTATATAATCATGCAGGTGTATATGACATCTTGACAAGGGGTATTTCGTTGTGCATCGAGTGGGAGAGATGTACGGAAACCCACCCTTACGGTTGTAAAATGGCAATATTACCAAAATAATCGTCTTTATTGCAGAATTGTCACAGCCGCCGAAGCCGTGTCCGGACGGTTGGAAGTATTATGAGTCAAAGTCAACCTGTTACTACTTCGGTTTAAACAGAAAATCGTGGCAAAATGCTCGTAGCTACTGCCAGAGTATGAACGGCGACTTGGCGAAGAGTGACAGCTCAGGGGTTAACGTATTTTTGACAACGGAAATCAAGAATATGGGTTTCCCTGGGAGATGTTCGGAAAAATATATTTGGAATTGCAATTTCTATTTTAGCTTGCAGTACAGAGTAATTATGAATTTTTATAGTAATTGTTGTATTTCCAGTGTGATAGCAAATTACTGATGGAATCATCATGTCATGAACAAATCTTAATTTACATACCCCTAAGAACGTTCGCATCAAATTTCAGACCAATCTGCCCAGTTGTTTTTTGAGTTTAAGGTTTTCTTTGACCAAAATGACACACACACACACACACACACACACACAGAGAGAGAGAAAGACAGACAGACAGACAGACAGACAGACAGACACCACACCATGCATATACAACTTCTCTTAATACTGCTCATGTATAAAACAGCCAATGCTAAGAACTGGATTTTTTTACAATATCAATAATTAGACATTGTACATGTTAATTAGAGGCCGATTTTATCCTAAGTAGTAATACTAACAAGTTGAAATTGTGGTGGCATTGGGGCGCTGATTTTAGGGTGCGGACCCAAAAATAATTTTGATTGGACTTTTTGTACCATGTTATGTGTACAGTTATACATCTATGTTTACCTACAGGTGATTCAATACAGGGTGTATGATATCATGAGTAAAGCAATATACTTAACAAAACAGTTTTAAAAAATCATTCCAATTGTGGCTTTAAAACCCAAAATAAGTATGTGTAATAGTAAGCCCTAATAAAAAAATGCGTGGTTCCGATTACGCTCAATTTTGGAATAGGTGGAGTAGGTAGATTTTTTAGTTTACTTTATTATATATTTTTTTCTATTCGAGTGTCTAGTTCAGGTTTCCATTGTTTTCCAAATGGTCTCTGCATTATTTATTTCTTCCTATCAGATGTACAGCCATTACAGATTGGAAGAACAGTTTTAGAGTGTCTTTTTAAGTTGCTGGCAGTTTCCACATCCACTATTTCTTGTGAGACTTCACAACTTTTGCGATTTATTTTTCTCAATACGTGAAAAAAAAAGTTTATGGTTGGCAGTGAAAAGCTAGGTGGGTGTTGGGCCGGTAACCGGAACCAAACAACTATTTATGTGAGGCCTAAAGAACAGATTTTCAGGACAGAATAATTATCTTGAAAACAGTCCAACTACCATCACAGGTCTATTTGAATCTAAAAACACCTCGACTGATATCACATATGTTGTCTTATCTAAACAGCCTGGTAGTGGATGGTGCTGGGCGGATGGTTCAAGTGCAGACCTATCCATCTTTAGCCACTGGAGAGCAGGTGAACCAAATGATGGCAACGTTGCCAAATCAGCCGAGTTGGAATTGAGAGACATATCTACATCCTCTATTGGCTGGAATGACAGATCATTCACCTATCACAGCCCTGATGCTTACTTCGTTTGCGAAAAGAAGGCATCCTAAAGAGGTACACGTCATTCAGGATTTTTTTATACAGGGAACATTTGATTTATTTTTACTGTATATCATTATGTTTTAGGGAACCAAGAAAACTTATTTTCACCAAGCCCTGATTGTGAGACCCGTCTAAAACAGAGTTAGAAATATTGGCAAACCTGGCTAAAGAAAGGCCTGCTGTACACTAGCATTCATCACAGGAAATAAATAATACTAGAAGCTTCTTTTTGTTCTGACAGCTGCCTTCAGTACATTGTATGGCTATTGTTTCAAAGTGTGTGACGCTCCCAACATTGTTATTTCCCATGTACTTTATCACCCAAAATCCTATGTAAGTTGATAGCAGTAATCAATACAAGTGTACTGAAGATAGAAATATTACAGCCTGACTGGACTTTTCCTTTAAGTTGATAGCATCAATCTGATGTGTCTGATTGAACTTTTCCTATTATTATATTTATTTCAGGAAATGGAAAAAGACTTCAAGTGAATTCATAGTTGTGATGTTCATTGGTTACTGCACAGTACATGGTACATATTATAGAACTCTGTGAACATGTAATACCCATTACACTTTAGGACAGACCTAAGTGTAATAGGTACACTACATTATTGTATCCTGATTCTTGGTGGTGGACTAATAAAGTAAGCAAATTAAAAATGATTTTATCAGTTGTCAACTAAGTTGTATGAGACTGTTGCTGAATGTGTGTCACTAAATATCTTGATGTCTGTACAGTATTTACATTGTAGACTGTAGTCATTAGTTGAAGGACTGTTGTCAATATAATGGCTATTATTTTGTCAAAGGAAGGCAACATGATCCAAGAGGACAGACCAACAGTTAACACTGACCCTAAAGGTCAAGGTCAAAGGTAAAGAAAGCTTGCATCTGATAACATGGGTGTAGACACTTGAATGGAGTCTCGTGTATTACCGTTTTTTGGATTCTGGGTATGTAGTGATTTTTTACAACAAATGTGGCGACCGTGCAGTCAAATTTGATGTGAATCTTGCACATACAGTATTTCACATGTCATCTTTGCACAAGGTTTGAATGAAATTGACTACAGCATGTCAGTGTGATAAAGCTATGCACAGACGGACACATGGATGGAAAAACAAAACTCATAGTATGCCCCCCTCCCCCCGACAGTGCCTATCTAATGATCAAACACAATCTATCAAACAATTACAGCATTTTTAATTTTTTTATTACACCCCCCCCCCCCCAAATCATTGTCAGTCGGGGGGGGGGGGGGGGGGGCTAACAACTAAACATAATGTATTCATATCTGATAACAACACCCCCTACCCCAGCACTGCGGCTCAGTATGCCCATCGGGGCTAACAATAAAACAATAGCACATTTGATAACATTTTTATTAACATTTACGATTGCATTACAATCAGTATACCACAATACTCTAATATTTACACATCTTTTGTTTTATGCACAGATTTCCTGGCAAAGGAACATCTGAAAATAATTGCAGTAACAAAAATAAAATGAAATAAAATTTGGAGAAAATGTAAAAATCAAAAAATAAGATATAACAATTTCATGTGTAGGAAATCAACTGGATACCTAGAAAAAATCATGCAATTGAAACTAGAAGTCTGTCCATATGTTAATTCTGTTCTCAGACCACTAATTTAGTGGTCTGAGTTCTGTTGTAATGATATTTGATTAAAAAATAAAAAACATGCTTTTACTTGTCTTAATTACTTTCATTGATTGCAATCTAAAGTACAATTTACATTTCACAAACTGTTGAAGAAACTGAACCTCATCGATAGGGTAATGTTTGGCATACAAACTAAAATGAGATATCTAAAAATATAACACACATTCATTTTCCAAACCAGTTGTTATACCAAGGCCTTGTATCATTACAATTACTATCAACACCTGTATGATACGTCACTATCTTGTCAAGTGCAAAGTTTATAACTGAGACCACATGTTTGGCGAAACTCAAGTGTATCTCTATCATATCAAAAATCACCCAATATACTAGAGGGCAAACTGCTGCACTGCAAACTGCTGCACATACACACTCCTGTCTTTAAAGATATGCCATGTCAGGGTGCATTCATCGATATTACCCTCTCATGAGGGCAGAATTACACAAGATGTGACTGCAGTCTAATGCACACATGTCACTGCAATTGGTTTTTGAGGGCTAAACACGCTGACAATCCTGCGACTTTTACAAACTTTGGGTCATCTTAAATGACCAGTCAAAAATCAACTTCCATCATGTCAAAGTTACTGCTATTTAAAAAGATACAAAAGTTTACAGTACTCAAAGTTCAAGAAAGCAAAGTAAGAACATTGAATAAACATATGACAAAACTCCAAAAAGAGGCTGTTTTAAAATTAGCATTGTGTCTTCAATTCTCATCTACATTTTACCAATTTACGAATGTGTGAATGTTCACAAAAACTTCTGTACTGAAGTAGAATTGTCTATTTTCGTGTATATATATAATTTTGATGGATTGAGCACATCTTCATATTAAAACTGCTCAAACAACTAACATGCTATCCCATATGCACGTATAAAAGAAATGGAAGCACTTATTTGGTAAAAAAAACTGGGAAAAAAAAATATTTCAGTTGCTCAGTGATAATCTATTAATGTACTCATGAAAACAAGAACTCTGCCCCATTTTCATGTGAAGTGTCACGAATTATCGCACTATATGCATAACACGTGCCGAGTTTTAAGAAACAGTATACATAGATGTAATGTTCAAAGTAAGAACAGACTACATTCCAAGTAGCTATGTAAAATGATGCAGCTAGGACAGCTGTGAGACTGTAGAATGCTAGCAAAATTATAAGGATGCAAAATTGAAAACTTAGAAAATCCTAGTATAACTTCAAATTTGTAGAGAACATGCTAAAAAAGGAGAGAAAATAATTGATGAATGAATAGATAATGTGAATCTTGAGGTGAGATTACCCAATCTTTTAGTATTATAGACACTTTAAAAGCTTTTGGCATTATGCAAATTATATGTTAATGAAGATATATCATGCAGCTATCATGAGGTGTCCATGACTGAATCATGCATTCTCAAGATGTATAAAACAATTATAATGTATCTATTCAGTACCAGCTGTTCAAAATGACAGCATGCAACCATCCTCTGCAATACATCAAGTAAAAGCATGCATTCAAGTATCAGTATAAAGTGGAACATCACCAAACAGTGTATGATAGCATGCACGTATCAGAAATATAGCATGAAGCTATCATGTGATTGGCATGATCAAATCATGCTTTCTAATCATGTCTGTAACTTAAGCACATATTATGCATAAATTAAAATATGTGCATAACAAGGTCCCAGCAGTATGTATCTCTCTAGAGGTGCAACATTATACTGAGTGAAATCGTGACAAAAAATCTACAGCACATTTTATGTAATTGTTACTCTATGTATCATCAACATCACATCATTTTGAAATATTTACAACACTTGATGTGCATACGATCTAGATCAGTACAATATCAGACACTACCAATACATCAAAACACATTCACTTTGATATGCAACCCGTACTGCTTCAAACATAAATTCAATACACACAGTCTGCACGCACATTGTCTAACAGTTACAGGAAACTTGAAATTGAATTCGAAATAACACTATCTGCTAAACTTACACAAAGTTTAAGAAGTGACAATTGTGCAATAAAATTTATGTCTTAATGTATCTTTGAGAGCTAAACTACACAAAATCTAGATAAGTTTACAGTCACAATTACAAGCCGATTATGAATTATTATTACAAGAATTATGAATCATAGACAGACAACTATGAGTTATGATATATGCAACAATGCTTCGTAAATACACAAACACATTTTACGTCAATTAACCAATCTCAGGATGAGAGAGAAACAAAGTGAAGACATTTACATACAGTACAGCTGCATGATTGTCAGACTCGGCTAATATTGGGCCGGCTAACACAGTGCTCACACCAGATTAGCATTAAAACCTTTACCAACATGTGTTCGGAACTGGAAGGGTTAAATGCCTCAATCAGCAGACTAGCTCAATAATAACACCAGACTGGCACCAACACCTCACCAGCATGTGTAACAATTGGAAAGGTTTAATACCTGCACCAGTCCTCTGTTAACACCAGACTAGCTCAGTGCTAACACGAGACTGGCACCAGTGTGTGTTAGCAACTAGAAGGGTTAATGCCTTCACCAGTCCTATGTTAACACTGGGCTACTGGCACTATAACACCTCACCAGTGTGTGTTAGCAACTAGAAGGGTTAATGCCTGCACCAGTCCTATGTTAACATCAGACTAGCTCAGTGCTAACACTAGGCTGGTACTTACACCTCACCAGCATATGTTTGCAGTTGGAGGTTATTGGCCTGCACCAGCCCTATGTTAACACCAGGCTGGCCCAGTTTTAATTTCATGTCGACACCACACTAGCAAACTAGACAGATTCTGGAGCTGTACTGTAGTCATATATCAGAGTACTGTCTACCTGCTTGAGATACAAAGATTGCAAAATGAAATTTCTCTACCACTCATAGTGATGTGATGAAATGTGAAGTAAAACTTTTAAATATTATTCATGAGTGTTCTCCCACTACAAGGTGACTGGACTGCTGAGCCCCCTTACTGACAATGATCTTCATAAACCATTCAAACACAGTATGAAGTTAGTCACAATACTATCTATGCTGTGTTCTAAATGCTGAACCCCCAGGAAGGAGGATTTACACCCCCCCCACCCAACATCTAACATGTGACCACTGATGTGGCCTCATGTGTATTAAAGTCCAAACATGAGTCTAAACGTATACATGACAACATTTAAGTCTACTGTCATTAAATCATTACTCATTACATTCTGAATTTTTTTCTTGAAATAAAAACATCTATCATGTTTATAATAATCCAATAACTCAACAGCACCTATTCTGATATCATGTAAATTGTTTTTCAATGATTTATCACGCATTGCACCAGTATTTTTTTGTTGTTGGCATTTTTAGCATCTAAGGTTGCTATCTGATCATCTATGCTGTAAATTCATTTTTAAATATGACCAGGTATGTGGAAATGTCAGCTGTAGTGTGAAGGATAAGTATGACTTCATTCTCACTGTATCATCTAGAATTATTGTTGAGTAGACATTGGAATTACCTGTGATGTAATGATTTACCATAATAAAAATGACAACTGACTATGTTATATTATTTTGTGCTTTGATAATACATGTTTTACTTTAATATTATGACATGTAACATGATGCTAAAGTTCTCCTCAGAAAAGATTTATTAAACAGGAAATTACAGAATATAATGTTATGGTGTGACCTTTATGGATATGAGATATATGACTGTGGTGTCCTTTAGAGTTTTGATATGTCAAGACAGATACAAACTCAAACTATAATTATGGCATGTAGTTTGTTACATACATGGGTGGTGACAGTGTCTTGGTTATGTTCATAGATTCACCCAGTAATCAAGACAGTGTATTAACACTAACAAGTACTTAAAAATATTTGCTGGAAGTCTACACAAGTAAAACACTGTCTGGGTATTCCCTAGACTGACAGATCAGACATTGTTGGCGTGGTCTAATCTCCCTTTCCCCATCAGGGAAGGCTGATAAGCCCAGACCGATGATGTCATTACAGTCTAGGGTATTCCAATATCCTGAACCATTCTGAAAATCTACAGTTGTAGGACACTGTGATAAACTGAACTACTCTGGAAGTCTACACAGGTAAAACACTGTATGTGTCTTCATTTTAGGCTACCCCTTTCTACTATGAATGTAATCATATTAACATTCACTGATATCTTAAAATTCCACATGTCACTTTAATAGATTTAGTTTGTTTCTGTCTTAGCTTAGTGAAGATGATCTCACCACAGTAATAGCTCTATGATGATATATACATTTAACTAATTCAATTACAATCCTTACTTTCTACATCATGTGAAATAGTCTACTTTCTTCCAGAGAAATAACACGATTGAACCTGAAAGGTTCTTAAAATAGGTTTGAGGAGAACCGATCAATCTATTTTGTTATTCTATGTCATTTAACATGACCAGCCCAGAACATCAAACCAGTGAACAAAGTACACAGGTGTGGACAAAAGCTTCAGTTCTTGCTTTCACTAAATATTAATTGTGTGTAGTGTCTCAAAACTTGAAATGTCTACATTGATCATTCCATATTGTTATCTATTATGTATGTTACAACATGAAAGTATCAGTTATATTTCCATGGTTACAGGTAAGACTACTTTTATCAACTAGGTATACCACTAATACACTACAAACGTAACTGTGAAACGGTTTATTTCTTTACCTGTTTTATGTTTTACTTTTATGCGTACAACCATAATTTTTTTACAAAACAAAATACAACACCACCTTTCAGGTTATAATTCAAATATAAACACCCCACTGAACAATTCTAAAAACAAAATAAAATTATACTAAAAAATAAAAGTTCACTTTCTGAAAGACAGAATAATGTTCAATTGCCCAAGTTCTACCACAACCAGCTATATACATTATTACACTTAATGCATACATATACATATTATTATAATTAGTAATTAAATACATTAGCTTTATGTGCTACTTAAGTAATTCAAGTCAGACTTTTATTTTCTTTGAAAACAACACAATATACATTTACTATCATATCAGCATGGAACACTATAAGTAAGAAGACCGAGTTTACTAAACATCAAACTAACAACACTAATATTAAGACCCAGATTTGTTCTCGGAGGGTTGTCTGAAAAACCAAGGATGACAGTATATCTGGTGTCTTGGGCAAGCCCTTCACAGAACCTATGCAACCTATGGTTGCTTTTAAAGTTAGGAGAATTGCTTGTAGTCTGTAGTGGGCGCCCTCACACATCAAGTGAGGGCAGAACGACATGACCTATCTTACAGTCTAAATTGCTTGCTGGTCTATCAGCCAGACTACACTAACGGTTGATGTCACTTTATCTTTTAATACATTTGATTTTTGTACATTTAATAGTGGGTGCAAGTACACAGGTTTTGGGTCACACTTATATGAATTCTATTATAATTCCTACACATCTACTATGTCTATCATTTTCTACAATTGAATATTTTAAACAAATAGCTGCCATAATACATGTACATATACCAGTTGTGAATATACTGTGTGTGTTAGGTGTAGTGGTTAAGTAGATTTTGCCCACAATGTAGCCGTCTTATCAGCACTGGAGCTAAGGAACGTCAAATCCGTGGGATGCCAACGACACTGGATAACTTTATCTTTGTGTTCTGCTACCACAGTTGATTGTAATGGTTTTGTTAAATCACCTACAAATAGAGACACACAATATACATTATTAACGGTTTCGTTAAATCACCTACACATAAACCGACATAATACAAAATAAATCAATGGTTCGGGCATGTTACCAGTAATGCTAATCAAACACAAACAAGTATCTTCTTCCTCTTCATTTAATAAAATGAAATCACAAATCTAAAATACATGAACTAAAACAGTATTGGTAATTATCACTTCAATCTGATTAAAATCCTATGTAGATGTCGGCTAATCGTGTATTGCTATCTTACCATCGTTATTTAGCTTGAATTGACCTTCGTAGTAAAAACGTAAACATGTACTACGAAGGTCAATTCAAGCTAAATAACGATGGTAAGATAGCAATGCACGATTAGCCGACATCTACATCGGATTTTAATCAGATTGTTATCACTTGTAACTAGATTAGTCTAGAGCTTTAAAGGTCTTTCTTCACACCGTCTAGCTCAATGGGAAATCATGAACCCAAAGATGTTCATTCAAATGAGTAAACCCTGTAATGTCATTGTTTGTTGTTGGTGGTGGTCGTGGTGGTGGTGGTGGGTGATGGAGGAGGGGGATTTCCTGCTACCATTTACACCTACCTTTCGGATCAGTATCTGTTTGGTGGTAGCTAAGAGGAGGGGATAGGGAGGAAGAGTTCCTTGCTACCATTAACACCTATCTTTTGGATCAATATTTGTTTGGTGGGGGTTGTAGGAGGAGGGGATGGGGAGCGAGAGTTCTCTGCTACAATTTACAACCTACCTTTGAGATCAGTTTCTGTAATGGTAGAGTCATAGGATCCAGTCAGCAGACAGTAGGAATTAGGAGCAAATCTAGCTGACCTGGCTTCATCTTCATGTGGTGTGAATGTCTGAACAACTCGGGATCCTCGTATGTCATACAACATCACTGTACAATCCTCCTGTGCAGTTGCTAGGAGACGATCTGTTGGATCCACACAGATTGAGGTCACGGAACTTCCTGTTTGAACAAAATACATCAGAGTATTGACTATTGTTTCCTATTTTTGTGAAAAGATATCGAAACTATCAATAATGAACAGTCAAAGATATTACATGTACTTGTGTCTTACTTATATTTTCAACATAATTTATTACCAGCGGATGCAATGTAGCTGGTCGGAAGAATAGATGGGAAAATTGTTCTTGGCATGGAATAATTTATTATCAGCTTTCCTCATTATGACATACTAAGGGACAATTGCATGATGTCACAATAGATCAACAAACGGACTTCAATCATTTAAGAGGGAGGGGGTCTACCATCAATGTGATTGCTGAACTTCATTTTTGCAATACTTCTGCTTTTCTCTGTCAATATAAACTTACCATCTCCCCTGTCTGACCCTGGACTACCAATGATATTGACACACCGTGGTGTTCTCAAGTCCCAGAATCTGACTGTCTTGTCTTGGGCACCAGATGCTAACATACAATTAGCCCAGGTGAATAGAGATAATACATGACCTAAGATATCAACCAGACAGGTATACAGTTAATATGTAATAAGTTTCAGTGCATGCTACAACCACTGCTGCTGTAACACATTATCAACAAGGCATATACTGAGGTCTGTCATATGTTTTAATGCTGGAATTATGTTATCTGAATATTCATTTCTGCAGAAATAAGTTCCGCTAACATACTTTCTGTACATTCTGTATACATGTATTTCTATATTCAGGTATTGTGAAAGGTATCAACAATAGTTGCATTGATTGAATGCTGCAGGCCGATCCAATGAGTTACCTACTAAGTAGTGCCTCACTTCCCTTTCCTGGATGTAGATGTCTACCTGAATAGCCAGAGAGTGCATCGATGTAGGGGTCTTACCTGAATGGCCAGAGAGTGCATGGATGTTTTCACCACGGTTGCAGTCTGTCATGTAAACAGAGCAATCACCAGCACCTCCACTTAACAGCAACGGTACACTGCTTGGATCGGTAAGAAATGTTAGATCACGTACTGTACCATTGTGCATTGTCAACTCAGTGTCTGGTCCTGTAAACACAACAACACGATAAATAATATAATTATAAAGCTACATACGCCTTGACTTAGTCTAAATATTGTGATTATGAACTTATGAAATTATATAAATCTGCATAAAAGTTGCTGTGGAAGACACAAATAGATGATGTGGCCGAATTGACATTCTACACTAACTGTGTTTACCTTTATCACAGTACTATTCAAGTACTTTACAATAGTGACTACACATTCATAGTATATAGATCATTCTAAAAGTTGCTATGGAAGATACAAAATAGACCATGTGGTCTAATTGATTTTCTACACCAACTATATTTTAATGATACAATTTAAGTACTTTACAAGTTACTACACTTTCATATACTACTACACAGAGCTACAGACACACTATAAAATGTAAGATACACATTAACTCAAAATAGTGTTGTTGCATGTTGTAGATTACAAAAGTCAGCGCCCTCAACCGGGGATCATGATTTACACCTGTTATTGCAATACTAATGGATAAGATTGACCACTGATTAGCATGTACAGTGTCACATTGTTGGTATTTTAACACTTTTCAGTGAATAGATAGTAGTTGTCTGATAGTAAAAAGTTACTACTGAAATGAACGCATGGCGACTGATTCCAAACCAAGTTTTCACTCAAGATTTCAACTTGTCACTATACACCACCTACAGATAATATTGACCATTAATTAACAGACACAAAGTCTTTTTTTAAGTAACTGACCAATTATTAATAAATATACATTTGGTTACTTGATGAAAAAAAATTTCCCAGTTGCAGCTTTCAAAAGATCCCATGATCTAACTGCCTTTCTCGACCAACTATTAATTCATAGTACATACCATCAGCATTACATTTATTGACATCAAATCTCATTAATTTGACGGCTTTGTCATTGGATCCAGTAGCAATCAGATCCCCAGTAGGACTCCATGCTACACAGTAGATAGACCCTTTATGATGACGGTTACGTTTATACAGTATAGTGGGTTGCTTGATTTGCTGCTCAAATCTATGTCAGAGAGTACAAAACATAGCAGATGTTGTAGTGATTGGGCAAAAGTCAATGAAGAAGCAATGATAGCACCACATGAAATTGTCACCATATCATACTTAATATCAACTAACTTCAGTTATTTTCAAGAAATCTATTTGGGAGAAGGGTAGAGGAGAGAGTGCAAACCCAATGTCTAGTCATTGTCCAGTATTTTGATCCTGCAAGACATAGTGCATGTTACCTGTAGTACAAAACATAGCAGATGTTGTAGTGATTGGGCAAAATTCAATGAAGCAATGATATTGTCACCATATCATAATAATAATAATAAAAATAATAATAATAAAACAAATTTGTAATGCATCTGTTCTCCGAAGAGCTCCAGACACAGGCACAGAACTATTAACAAAAACGAGAGAGTCAGAGGATACAGAAAAACAATTTGAAAACATAGGAAGGATGCAGAGAGAAATGTGTAAGTAAGTGAGAGTTAAGATTGAAATACTTAAAATCCATTTGGGAGAGGGGTAGAGGAGAGAGTGGGAGAAGGGTAGAGGAGAGAGTGCAAACCCAAATATGAGCAATGAACTACAAGGAAGTCATCCTCCAGTATTTTGATGCTGTTAAAATAAAGTGTTTTATAATATGCAACTGCCAAAACTTGTGCAATCTTTGAGATCCCTGTGAATGCACAGATGTAGGTAACTCCACAAATACTTGTAGGCAGACAAATAAGGTTTCTTATATACCTTAAGTCACTTAGAGTTCCAGGAGGTTTAGATTTGTTTTTTTATGGCGTATAGGACTTTACTTGGGTGTGTGAGTACTGGCATCACTATCTCAGGCTTCTTGCTAAGTGATAACTGGGTGTGATAGGCGGATAGTAGAGGAGGGCTGGAGAGTAGAGGTGGGACTGGAGGATGGGGCAGTGACTGTATACATGTATGAATTGTGATCACATTAACTTTCACACTTTCTTCTAAATATTCACACTTCATTCCCATGGTGACAGACTTACCCAGCTATCCATTCATTCCAAGGGTTATGGACTTACCCAGCTATCCATTCATTCCAAGGGTTATGGACTTACCCAGCTATCCATTCATTCCAAGGGTTATGGACTTACCCAGCTATCCATTCATTCCCAGGGTTACAGACTTACCCAGCTATCCATTCATTCCCATGGTTACACACTTACCCTGCTATCTCTGGATAAGCACATATTCTTAATGTCTTAGAATTTGAACCAACAGCATACATGGATCCTGTAGGGTTAAATGCTACAGCACGGATAGCTTGTACATCTTCCAGTGTAGTCACAGGATAAAACTTACTACCATCTCCCTGGGAAAAGTATGGAGAAAACAATATCAAGTAAAACTGTGTAGCTTGTCTCTAAGGCACCAAGATACAAGATATCTTAGTTTCACTGCATTAATAGTATTGTATTACACAATAGATAGTGATGCAGGGCTCAAACGGCTTTATCTTGTGTACTGAACGAAAACTGAAGAAAGATCATTTTAATACAAAATACTACATATTTTGTTATATATATATATATGGTATATATATATATATGGTATATATATATATGGTATATATATATATGGTATATATATATATGGTATATATATATATATATATATATATATATATATATATATATATATATATATATATATATATATATATATATATATATATATATATATATATATATATATATATATATATATATATATATATATATTTTTTTTTTTTGGGGGGGGGGGGATTATAAGATCTTTATTATGTATAAAGATTATAGAAGAGCCACATCTGTTTTTGCATATGCTGTCCTAAAAATTACACTATTAACCTATAGTATTAAGCATGTGGGCAAATTATTTTTTTTTTTTACCAATACATATCAATATAATAAGGTGGCAATCAACATTTTTGTATCTCTGCTGATAACAATAAAACTGATATACTGATACCATGTTCTTGTAAAAATACACCTTTTCACTGGAACTGGCTTTATGCATTTATCATTGAGTTGAGTTGCATCATTTGCAAAATATTTAGCAGATCATTTAGATTCATTATAAGCATAATATGCATAACACAGATTTTGTGAGGAGAAAGTAAACTATGCAAACTTATTAGTACATAGTTATTGATTGTGTCAGCACAACATGCAGTAGTAGTAATGGCTTGAGAATGTGCTGCATACATGAAAATGACAGATACAATTTTAGAAGTATAGTAATTATACATGTACATCATGCAAATTCACAATTTGTCAGATATTTGCCATGCAATGTGAAAGCTATATATTGTAACATGCACCGATAATACTGCACTGCATGCAACATACATGCATTACGCATGTTTGAAATCCTCTCAAATAACTTTAATCATGAATGCTATGTATTGCTTCTATAAATAAGATTGTAACACACACAGACACACTGTCACACACATACACATACCACACACACACACACACTCACTCACACACACACACACACACACACACACACACACACACACACACACACACACACACACACACACACACACACGTGCGCACACGTGCATACGTGCACGCACACGCACACACACACATTTTTTTGGTCTAAATCACACTTCTTACTTGACTGAGTGTATACATGTATCTGTTCCTTTCTGGAACACTGGTCAATTTGTGTATCTTTGAAATAATTAAAAACAAAAACAAATATTATTCTGGTATCCATATTCATTGATAATCACTTGGGAAACTTCATGTCTATGAAAGATCTGAGGTTCACAGCACTAAAGGTACATGTAGGAGTATTTACTAAAGACAGTTGCTTTCAACAGATGCTGTGTCAAATTGTGTCAAGCATTACGGATGTATTGGTCTACACACTACTGTTGGTTTGAATCTGAAGATCCCTACAGATCTAAAGAGACCTTCAGATCCAAACCCAACAGATAGCCTCTGCACTATGGTCAAATTAGTCACACTAATAGTTGTCTGCATATTCATGAAGTAATTAGCCACCAATGCCATGGATGTGAGCTCTCACAAGTGTTTGTGATAATATTAGCATGACAGTCTATGCACAGGATTATGTGTATACTTTGTATGCCAAGTGAAAGTGCTCTTCTAGAAATCTACATTTTGTGTAATTGCATTATCTAGCGATACACATTGTGTATTTAGAAGTTCAAATAGCTACAGAGGATGAATAAGACAGAACACATGGCAGTCACAAACTAAAGAGACAAGATATACATGTAATATTCTAATATCATATACATTGAGTGCAAGAGACTACAGAGTACAAATATTACATCGACTATTAACAGGCACATGCTATACATTCAATACAGAGAGTTGATTTCATAAACACAATAAAGAACATTAAATAGACATACATAGAGAGAGGAAGAAAGATGATTGACAGCTAGCAGACACTAACCATAGACATAGACTGAGCCTGAGATTTCCCATCATGCCTAGCATCTGAATGTGGTGGTAAGCCACCAGGTAATGGGGTTGTTCTATGGTGGATGTACGTATCATGGTCTTGACTGGCTCTAGGTGGCGCACTGTAAGTCATGTTTAGACCTCGAATGGCGCTGCCAGTTTTGGCTTGCTCACTGAAGGATGTTTGGAGTTTGTGAATGGGACCAATTGGACGTGAATGTTGACGAGGACTGGGTGCAATGCTAGCCTGTGGTGGTGGTGGTGACTGTTGTATATAGAAGTGAAAGATAAATAATGGGTTTTGGAAAGACAGTACTGTGAAGTTACCAGTGACAGCAAATAGATCTTGCAAATAAAGTGTGCCCTCTAGTGGTAATGTAGGATACATTAATATAATCACATGTATCAAGACGCAATGAAAATGAAAAATTGTATTTTTTTGTCATTTATGGAGTCAGATACAAATACTGTTTTGGAACGTACAATGTCAAGGCCTTTCACTACATTTGTATTTCAGTATAAGAACTGAATTACAGTCGCATGACAATTCAAAATGCACTATTCAGATATTAATGATTCAAATTTATAATTCTAAACTTTAACAATACAATTGAGTTATTCATATGTTTGCCTCAATGTCAAGTAAGAACTATGGCAATAACTGATATCACTGACCTAGGATGTAAAAGTAGCTGGTAAAATGTGAAAAATAGGTGTCAATCTAGGAACAAGGACTGTGTGGTGAGGCATTCTGGGAAACAACACAGCGAGGAGCCTGCATCTCACTAGATAGTGACAGCATTGTTTAGGCACAGGTTAAA